>NC_057814.1:555103573-555375405 GCF_018294505.1 Triticum aestivum
GGAGATGCTAGCTAGAGGGACATCCGCTAGTTTGGGTGTTGGAGATTACCGTCGCGTGGTTCAAAGGGTGAAGTTATATATGTGTGTGAGAGGGCACTTGACTGCATGTAGAGAGAAACATATGTAGTGTGCGTGATAGGAATCAAGAGTGAGGGTGAGAAAGAAGGTTGATGGAGAAACAGATAAATAGAAAGATAAAGATGCTAGCTAGTGTGCGTTAGAGATAGGAGTCGAGTGGACCAGAAGGCTGGGTTATGTGTGTGGGTGTGAGAGAGATAGAGGGTGCATGTGAGTCACATACAAACAGATATCAGAGAGAAATGAGATCTAGAGAGACGGAGTTTTGTGTCTGCGAGAGAGAAAGATATTTCACAACGAGAGTGATAGCTAGAGAGACATACGAGGGAACGCAAGATATCTCTAGGGAGAGAGGGTGTGTGTGAGCGACATACAAGAGAACAATGGAGAAATATGAGACCCTGGGAGACAGAGTTTGTGTTTGTGTGTGAGAAAGAGACATTGAAGAGGAAGAGTCGTAGGATCTCATATCTAAGGAGCGAAAGACATCTCTGTATGAGGGGTGTGCGAGTGGCACACATGGGAATAGTAGAGAGAAATGAGACCCCGGGAGACAAAGTTTTGTGTTTGTGTGAGAGAAAGAGATTCCACATGGAGAGTCATAGTTAGAGACACATAGCAGGGAGCGAGATATACTTAGAGAGAGATAGAGTGATGAAGGTCGAGGGAGAGAGTACCGTCAGTGTGTTACGAATATAAAATATCATTGTTGACATACAGGTAGCACGAGAGATACCTGAGAGACGATGAACGCGTATAGGTCCAGAGAGATAGTCCTATATAAGCATGAGTGATAGCTATATGAGACGAATATCTGGATTAAAGGGGATTCAAATATTTAAACTGGAGATCACGACATCGATAATATCATAACGCAAATTGGTGTATCAAACATGCATATTCATTTGAATTTGGGCACACGTGTAATGTTATATAGTTTATCAATATTGGTGATCCATAGATTCTTCAATTACAAACAATGCATGGTTTATATGCAATTAATGTCTAAACGGGATTACACTATATGTTGCGTGTGTGAAACACATTATACATGTTTGAGAAGTAAAAAAAACCCGCATGAAACACACATTAATTGGAGACATTTAGCGAGGAATGCATACATTGGATTTCAACATAAAGTGGTTTCAAATATTTGAAAATCCAAATTGATGGATACAACCTTATGAATCTGAGATCATGCCATTTGTAAACCATATTTATGTATAAATGGTGTTGTGCTTTTGAAAGTATATATAAAAAAATGATGTATATAGAATGTAATTCCAATTGAAAATGGATCCCGCCCAAAAAAAATAGAATACAAACGGGATTCGAATTGAGTTGGCACGGTAAACGTGCACTTTGCAAAATTTGAACGAAGCGGGGAAAGTCGCAAAGCCTATCTGCTGGATTTCTATAGGTTTCGATAGGGGTAGGTTTGTAATTTCACCCAAACATGACGTAACCGCCTCTCACCCGGATTCATACATGGTGGGCGCCAAAACACAGTGTGTCCTCGGCCGAAATCGACTCCCTCCCCGATTCATATTCATACACGGTGGGCGCCAAAAACAAACTCTCGTCGGCAAATATTCGGTGTATGCGAGATTACCGTCCTATCCCCAACCGACTAATGTTGCTGTGATGTAGTAGAAATTTGAAACGGGGGCTAAGTTTGTAAATTTCCTCGCATTTGAGACAAGCGCGCCCTGAATACATGGTTCCCCATTCCTCTCTACCTCCCTTTTCCCCATTCGTACTCCGTGGGCGCCAAAACACCCTCTCCACCCCACCCTCCTCTGTCCGCCGCCGTCCGCCACCCCATCCACCGCCGTCCTCCTCCACCATGCCGGAGCTGATACCCCGACGCCACCGTCTATTACAAGAGATCGACCTCTCTCATCCACGGCTTCGGACCGGGATCCTTGCATCCCGTCCTCTCGCTTCATCCTCGTCGTCGTCCACCTTGCCGGCGCCGCTCCTATGACCGTCTCGTCCACCGCGCCTTGCCGCCACCGTCTACCCTCCTAGTTCTGCTTCCACGCCGCCGACAGCCATCGCTACCGTAGCACCGTCAAATTCTCAGCAGATGCGTACACGGCGCCGCACCAGAGGCGGTACTCTTTCGTATCTGCTCAACTTATTTATCGCAGCAAGAAAATAGATCGCCATTGCTTTACTCTGATTTCTTGTCTTGGTTGCGAAGTTGCCTTTGTCCGGTTTGCACCTTCAGATCCGCCATGGCACGCTCAACACTATACTCCCAATGCTTATGGTTTTCCCCTTTTATATTCCATACTAGTTAAATCACAGTAGACTAAATTTCAAAATTGGGTCAGTCGATTTTTCAGAGCTCGCCGAAGTTCGCCAGTGCAAATGAAGGGGCTCGGGAGGTTGTGGGGTCTCGCCGAACGAAGAAAACTCGACGCGGGTGGGGGTTGGGGCGGGGGTGGGGGTGGGGGTGGCGGAGGAACACAGGCGGCGGGGGCCGGTGGTCCGGCCGGCAGCCCGTGCGGTGTTCTGTATGGGAAGAATTAGAGACGAGGAAGAAGATGGGTTAGGAGACGTAGGATCTTATCCAACCACCTAAAATGGTCGAGAGACAGCTGGGAGTTGCATTCTTAATGCGCTCTGGTTCATCATGTGTGGGCACTGCGCAATCAACATTTTATTATCCAAAATCTGCTTGCTCTTCTTTACCATGTTCCTCTTCCGTTCTTCTTTAATATGTACTCTCTCCGTTCCTAAATACAAGTCTTTGTATAGATCCCACCATGGACTACATATGGAGCAAAATGAGTGAATCTACACTCTAAAATGTATCTGCATACATCTGTATGTGATCCATAGTGGAAATCTCTACCAAGACTTATATTTTGGAATGGAGGGAGTATGATAGTGGTACAGTATGTTCCTTGTACTGAAGATGAGCAGGGACTTTTGCAGTGTAGAGGTCTATACGGTCGGTTGTGATGGACACTTTGAGCCTCTTTGATTCGTAGGATCTTGTAAACATAGGAATAGGATTTGTAGTCACCTGCCCACTTGAATCCTATAAGAATAGCAAGGAAATGCGGGGAGCTGTGTCGCCTTTGAGAGTAACACTGATATTAACAGTACCACACCTTCACTTGAAGAGAGCTGGTATCCGAAGCCTTTCTAGCCGTACCGGCAATACTAGCAAATATATTCTAGCAAGTTCCACTTTGATGATTTTACTCTGATGCTTACGGTTTTCCCCGTTATATCTACACTATGATCTGTGTAGCTGCTTTGTGTCGCACTAGCAGCAGTCCACTCTTGAAGCTAAACACTGGAATGACTTACAAAATTGGCACCAAGGCATTGAGTGCCATTCTGGATGCAGTGAAACTCATACGCTCCCCACTTGTTGATTCTTGTTCAGAATATGATCCTAATGACTCTTGTTCAAAATTGCCACATATAGAGAGACAACATGGAATTGCATTTCTTTGGGCGCTGTGATTCATCATGAGTGGGCAACCAACATTGTATGCAATGAAGCATAACCTCAAGAATATGCTTCCTCTTCTGTTCTTTAACATGTTCCTCTTTGTTTATTATGTATTTAGTACGTACACTATGTTCCTTGTCAGGAAGGGGCGCAGGGACATCTGCAGTCAACAACTGATACAGCTGGCCTGTACGTGATCGATAGGCTTTCAATTACTAGCGGCAATACAACACCGTATTTTCAAGCCAGTTCCATTTTCCCGATTTATATATCGTGGTTATGGTCTACCAGTGTTATGTACACTATGATCTGCCTAGTTGTTGTGTGCTCTTGTTATCATGGTTTGGCAATAAACTCTCTATATAGTATATTATGAACCTATCATCTGCCAGCTATCCTTACTTCTGGAGCCTATTTTTTTGCGTACTTGTGCCAGATTATATAAATGCACGCACCATATTACAGCACACATGAGCTCTCTTGTTAGAATCCAGTGATAGCACACAAGTGTTTACAGGGGCGCCCCTATATTAGAATATCATCTGCATTACAAAGATAATCTCACAACTATTTATGTTTTCATGTTTCTCAGATATTATACGCAATTACAATGAATATCAGAATCCGCGCATCAGAAGAATATTGTGGAACACTGCAATGACTTACAAAATTAGCACCAAGGCATTGAGTGCCATTCTGGAAGCAATGAAACTCATACGCTCCCCACCTGTTGATTCTTGTTCAGAATATCATCCTAATGACTATTCTAACCTCAAGGAGTCAAAGGCAGATGGCCTATCCTGTTCACCCATCATGGTGCCTGTTCTAATTTGGCAAGGTTTTATTGATTGCGCGTATCTTGCATATGTTGTCTTGCATTCCTTCTACTTTGTTGCACCGCCATCTGCTTAGTTTACTCATCATATAACTCGAGATGCCATGCCCATCCATTATCAATACATATTCCATCTGTCATCATACCATGTTTTTTCCACTCAAATGCTGTTCTTGTGCATCAGACATCAAAAAGGAAGAGGCTGATTGCCGAACCTGAAGGAGCACCAGCAAAGTCCATGAAAAACATGGTGGTGCCGGAGAAATCAGACAGCGCCCCACTTATATTGGCTGTACAACCAGTGACACTAAACGTAGGACCGACTCCAGCTGACTGTACCCATACTTCAATAGCCACACCACTAGCCCCACCACACAGGACCTGCACTCCAGCAAAAGGTATACCGATTTCATTTGCCATAGCACCAGTTGTACCACAGAAAAATCCCACTACAGCAAAAAGTACAGCAAGTCCACCGGCCGAAGACCTATCCCAACTGCAGAGACGGCCAATTCCTGCAGATTGGAACCCCATTCCATTTATTCCTAGTTTAAAAGACAATGCTTTCAATGTTGTTAGGGACTACATGCATATATTCCCATCATGGGAAGATTATAGTGAAGACAAACACCATTTTCACATCTTCCTGTCCAACTTACGTGTAAGTGCTATTATTCATGGTTATTATTTTCCTGTTTTCTGCTGATCAAACACATCAATGATTTACATTACATTGTTGTAACTAGGCGAGGGTCAAGCTGGATAGTCATGACGAGCAAAGCTTGCTTGTGCTTTTCAAGGAAGCATTGCAGCAGTATCGGTGTTACCAGAGGAAATCACACTTTGATGGCAAGTCTATAAACGAATTTCCGGTGAAGTCTCCTGTGCTAAATTTAGAAGACATTGAATGGAAAAACCTTGTTATGCACTGGTCTCATTCCCAGGATGAGGTACTGTCTATGAAATCAAATGACAATTTGAACTTCTACTTTTCCGCATGTGCCTTACGGATCTTTTTTGCAGGAAATCTGCTCGAAGAAGAATTCCGGTTTGAAAAGAACGACAGGATATCGCAAATATGCTGCCCGCTGCTTTGCTCTTGTTAGTACCTGTTGTCCTGTATCACTGTACTTGCATACACACCTTTTTCATTACGTGACAACAGTATGCATGATAGCTTGCTTATCAATTATTCGCTCCAAATTATCTGATCTGTATGAATGGTTACATTAGTGTAGAATATATCCAATGCCAATGATTTTTTTAGCTCTGCATTGTTCTTGTGAGTACATGCTGTCCTTTATCAGTGTACTTATATTGACAGGTAGTTGTTCATGTACCATCACTCTGCAGCTTATTTTCCTTTGCCCTCCATTTTCTACACATCAGATCTATATTTACTCTTACCATAAGGTTGGTACTGAAGAAGTTTAGCTGTGCATTGCTCTTGGCTGTGCCTTTTGCCTGTATCGCTGCACATACATTTATAGCTACTTGGTTATGTAGCATCACTCTTCATCTTATCTTAAATATTCTCCATTTTTCCGTATATTATCACATCTATATTTACTCTTAACAAAATGTAGAATAAAGGCAATGCTTATGAAGAAGATTTTGTGGTAAACTTCTTGAATTGCCCCCCCCCCATCAGCATGGACAAGGGCTTTATAGAGCCTGTCTTCACCAGTAATGTAAGTTTGTCCTTCTCAAGCCTTCAAACTTTGTTGTGTATATTTGGTTAGGCATGACTACAACAGCTGTTTATTTTTGGTGTTTGCATCAAATTGCATGTTTAAAGTTCATTATGTAGTTCATAAACAAAAGTTTGTCCTTCTCAATTTAAGTTTTCAGTTGCACAACCAAGTTCCTTCTTCATACCATGTAAATTAAACTATACAGAGCAAGTGATCTTCTTTTGCACTGCATGTATGCTTCTGTTCTTCATCCATAATCCAGTGCTGTGGTGAACCTACCCACTACAACACAATGTCATATTCTGCAATGTATTAACTATGAACAATGTCATATCATTCTACTATTATTTAAACCGTCTCTTTATTTGCCAATCTGAAATGGGATAAATTGACAGCACACTAACCATTGATACTTATGAGTTCTTGATGTGTAATCCAGTGGTGTCGTGAAGCTGCCAACTCCTTCACAATGTCATTTCTTGCCATGTCTTGACCTGAACAATACCATATTGTGTTAATGCAATTTTAAACTGTGTCACTTTATTCGTGAGTAAGAAATGTGATGAATTGTCAGCATTGATACTTTTATGTGCAAAACCTGTCATCTGTCTGCTTGTTTATCTTTCAGAGTGAGGAAGATATAAGTGTTGAGCAAGCGCAGTCTCATCGTCTTGCTCAGGTGGTTGCGCTGCAGCTCGCCAACACGGCTAACCTTTCCTGAACTCTATTGAAGTGCTGTCGGTTTTGTATATTATTTTGTCGGCGTGTTTATTTGCACTGGTGGCGATCTTTGATGCCCAGTGTATGTAATCTGCTGTCTGCTTGTGCTTTATTATCATAGTGGCGAACTTTGATGCCCAGTGGATGTAATATGCCGTAATTTCTTTATTGTATAGTCTAGGTTTTTTCTTATTCCCGATGCTGCAATTATTTTAGTGTATATATATCTTGTCTTCGCAGTAAACCGGCCAAACCGTAAAATTACGGTACATAATCGGGCCGTCATGCAATCACGATGTATGATCCGCATCATGGGCCTCGTCAAACTGGCACACTAGTAGATTCGGGCCTTTAATAGGCCGAGTAACCCCCGGCCCTCTTTTCGCAAGAAAACTCAATGTGCTTTTAGGAGGCTGAGAAGTAGGTTGGGCCTGAAACGTGCTGAACAGCTCACGGGCCGGCAGTAGCCCGAAATGGACCCGGCCCATGATTGTGCGAATCAAATCACGGGATTTTAATAGGCCAAAATTGTCACGGTCCTTGTTTGGCCCAATCAGATATCGGCTGCGAGCAGGCCGGATGCAAATCGGGCCGTAGTTAGGCCCAACTATATGACGGGCTTTTAACAGGCCGAAATTAATATAGGGCCGAAATGTTAAACGGACCCTTAACAGGCCGAAACTAATATCAGGCAGAATTACTAAATGGGCCTTTAGCAAGTGGGTCCAAAAGCATAGCGTCCAGTTAACGGGCCCAATCTGATATGGGCCATAATTGAGGCCAAAGCCTCTTAAAGGGCCGGACCTGATCTGGGCCGTGATTTGGCCCAGAACGTGGGAGGCTTTTAACGGGCCGGATCTCATATGGGCCATTATTAGGCCCGGAACATGGCAGGCCATTAATGGACCGGATCAAATATGGGCCGACATTTGGCCCAAAACATGGCAGCCAGTTAATGGGCCGGCCTACTAGGGTCCTCAAAATCTTGTGGGCCTACAGCTAGGCCAGCCCATTAGTGTCGGCAAAATCTCGTGGGCCTTTAGCTGGGCCGGCCCATTATGATCCGCAAGAATTTTGTGGGCCTTTACCTGGGCCGGCCCATTATGGCACACAAAAATCTTGTGGGCCTTTACCTGGGCCAGCCCATTATGGCCCGCGAAATCTTGTGGGCCTTTAGCCGGGCCAGCCCATTATGGTCCGCAAAATCTCGTGGGCCTTTAGCTGGGCCATCCCATTATGGTCCGCAAAATCTTGTGGGCCTTTAGTTGGGCCGGCCCATTTAAACTTGATGGGCCTTGCCACGTGTCGACGTATCATAGGCGCCTTTTGTCCAATGAGTGGATGACATCTGTCCCAACGATGAGCCGACACATGTTTCCTCCAGCCAATGATGATTTTACACAGGGAAAATCCCCATTGGTCGCGGTTGTTAACGGGTTATCGGATCCAAAACCCGACCCGATAGCTTAACGGCGTTCCGTTACGGTGGATGCCATGTGTCGGTCACCCTTGACGAAAGCACTTCTGTGACGCGCGATTTATCGTCATGGAAGTGGACACTTGCGTGATGATAATTTTGGTAATGTCATGGAACACTTCTACGACAGCACAGGTATGACTATCTTGATTCTGTCATAAATTTTTCATGGATGTACATGCATGACAAAAAACGCGACCTACTGTGACAAACACGTATCATCACGGAAGTGTATTTTTTTTGTAGTGCCCCCTTTTTCCCTTTTCGACCTACAAAGCGGCTGGATAGCCAGTCTATACTACTTTCCGCCCATCCTTTCCTCATTGAACCACGTCCTAGATTCTTGCTCCAGCCCACCGCACCCTTCTTTCCTCTTTGAACCAAGACCTAGATTCGACTACAGATCGAAAAAGATCCACATGCAGCTAGAGCAACGACGGTTTCAAAGAAACTTATACCTTAGGGTCGTTGGGATGTGGCAAGGCGTGCGGCGGGAGGCCGGATCTGCCCACACTACGTACGACAGCGAGGAAGAAGGCGTCGGTGGCCCTCCCGCACAGGCGCTGGGTGAAAGAGAACAGCGCAGCCGGCAGTGGATTGCCTCCCTCGCCGAAGGCGATAGAGTGAATGCTGCACCTCCTCCCCTTCCCGGTGCGACGGGATACGGACGCCTCCTTCACCAGCTGTGAGGGGGGAGAGAGAGACAAGAGGCCAGCGTAGTCTTGTTTAGATCTGGTGAAGAGAGGGTGAGAGACTGTGAATATAGCAAACCCTAGCAAATGAACGCTGAGCCTCCAGCGTGTAACATATATGTAGTGCGGCGAGCATGTGGAGAGTGCAAACCCTAGCGAACAAGCGCTGAGGCTCCGCTTATATATATACTACTGTAGTACGGACTGAGCTCCGGTGCCTTCACTGCACCTACTTTTGGCTGTATGACAGGTGAGCCAGCCACATTTTTGGCCCACCTATCATAAATCCAAAGGCAGGTGCACTAAGTCAATGAAGCTGCGTCCATATAGTACTCTCGTGTATACGACTAATATATAGTGGAGTGGTTTTCTTATTCTCTCCATAACAATCGTTTTAAATTGTGTAAGTACGAAACGAAACTCTTTATTTAATGTACAGTGAAGAAAACTAGTACTACTTCCGATGAACTAACGATCCACGCCCACGCGTCCTGGTCGCACTTTCTGTCCTTCACGTGTGGTACACTACCCTCCCTTAAGTGAACAACCACACATGCGCCAAATTATCAGAAACGTGTGAGAGTGTGTACAAATAAAGAATTTTAATTTCAATTATCGGAAAGGTTTGAGAGTATTACAAAGTTTGACTTCAGTCAAATCTAATATGCGGAGTAAATAAAAATGGAGGGCTACTACGTCCATCCGGGTTTTTAGTCCACACCATTTTTTAAATCAAAGTTAATAGCTGGACAAATAAAATTACAGGGGAGCTGGAGACAAAGTTGTGAGAAGGCTTAGAAATCAATACAAAACTTATGCTCTTAGTACCAACGTCGATCCTTCTTTGAGGAAACATTTGGTTCATAGCCAATTGTGTGATAAAATTGCACGAACGTGAAAGACGACTGCGTCTCCTACGCAACCAAGGTGAACTGACGAAGGATATCATCTTTGTGCGTAACAAGCAAAGAACACTGATGGAAGATAGCTTGTTTTTCCTTGAAAATCGATCGCTTCACCAGCCGACGCAACCATGAGCATCGATAGGTCATCGTGGTGATGCATCATCCATTTGGCATCAAGTTTGGGTGAGGCACCTATGAAGTTCGACAAATCCTCACTGTGGTCTGTTTCTTCTCAGTAAATAACATCTAGATGTGAATTAGACAAACTGATTTTCGAACGTACCAAGAAAGAAAACTCGATCAAAAACACGCCCCCGCTTCCAGGTCGCGAGAGTCGTCGCGCACACACACATAGACATAGACATGCATATCCGTGTTTACGTAAAATTCCATTTCCATCTCCATCTTCAATCATATTTGTCCAACTGGCACATTATTTACGTTGTTAATTATATACGCAGCAATATTAACGTACAACATCTCTTGTTTGCGCACGTCCGGACCGGTGCCACGGCCGGTCCTGACCAACCCGAACCCTCTTCATCACCCGCGCGTGCTTCCCGCCCGAAACGATCAGTGCCGCATTCATGCCCGGCCAGAGCGGACGCGACCTCTCACTGGCGCTGGCATTGAAGCGGCGCGCCGGCCGAGAGAGCGTTGCTCGCGCCGCTTCCGGTTGCACGCGGCTGCTCCGCATTCAAAGGTTGCAATAGAGCAAGTATAATAGAGCTGAGTCAGCGGGCTATAAGGAATAAACTAGTATATTTTTGCTTAGTTGGAGGAAAGAGAAGAGAAGAGAGAAGGTAAGCGGGCTCTTCGTGAAGAGCCAGCTCTAGCACGTGCTCCTAGGCACTTTGTGAGAATGAAAGGTGGGCCACATAATAAAAAAGTAGTACACTCTTTTGATGTACTATTATACATGTTGGCTATAAGATGGGTTGTAGATGACATGGCACTGGCTTATAGCTAGCAGCTAGCAATACTATTAACCATGCTCATGGCCGGCTACAACATGCATGTAAAAAGTTCCTGGGAGTCTGTGCTACAGCTAGCTGTCCTCCCCCAACTCGTCAATATCTTCCAGTAGTGCTAGTACTCCATGGCGCGATCCATCGACAAGCAGGCGGGAAAGTTATCGTATACTCGGTTTGCGGTGAGTGGCATGCCGAGCGACCGTGTGGGGTCAAGCCGTGGAGGAGGGTGAGACACGAACACGACAGACGTGATTTAAACGTTGGTTTTGCTCGACGGGGCGATCCAACGAAACGAAATGTTGGTTTCTCTCCGTTTCCATTTTTTCTCCGAAAAAACGGAAACTTTCCACTCCATTTTCATTCCGATTCCAAGGTTGCCCCGTTACAACATTCCATCAAATACAAAGGAAAACTAACACACATGCTGATGCATCTCAATGATTCACAGATCATAGCCAATATTTACTTCAAAACTAAAGAAAAAAGTTGTGAGAGCGTGTACGAAAGAAAAACTACTGATGGGGTCACTATGACTTAAACCCTAAACCCTAAACATGATTTAATTTCCTGGCCAGGTAGAACCTGTCGAAGGAAAGACGGCTGGCACCCTCGGATCATACGATGCTTTTGTGCAGTTCCACTTAAATCGACCTGAGCATCCCTGATGGCAAAGATATTGAAGAAGTGTGATTAGAATAATAGTACTGGCACTAGTTCATGAGATATAAACTCATCACAAGTAGAAGCTGGTAGAAGTAGAGAAAGATCGACATGGAGATGGAGCTACAGCAGTGGAGCCAGCCGGCTCGAAAAGGAAGATGGACTACCTGGGACGTCGGGCTGTAGCTAGAAGGGCGGTTGGGACGCGGCATCGGCCCATACCGCGGTGACCCCCGATTGGGACGCACCGACTGTGGGTTTTCTCCCTCGCCGATGTCGACCGCGTCTACAAAGAACATTGTTCCCTTCCCCCAGCTGCGGGATCAGGCCCGTCGTTCTATGCTTGTGAAGAGAGCAACCTAAGCAAGCAGGCTTGTAGCTTAGGCTCCTGCTAGTGTATATATAGTGGTTTTCTTTTTCTCTCCATATCAACCATTTTATATTGCGTACGTGTCATTCAAGAGTGAAATGATGGTTGCTTCTTCCGACTAACTTACTGTGTGATTTGACTGCTCCTTACTGGCCCCTACACGTACTCCCCCTACGTGTATGCAACAGTCACACGTACACATGGACGCAAAAACGCGCGCGACGCCCTAATGCATGCATGTCCGAGCACACGACGGAACACACACGGTCACGCTCAAGTGCTCAACCTACACGTGCATGCACACACATACTCAGTCAGGGTGAGCTAGTGACCGTATAAACACCGGAAAATATATAAATTGAGCGCAATGAGCATATTATGAAGTCCACTGACCATATTTTTACAATTATACAGTGACAGACAGTGTATTTATCTCGTTTGAAATTAAGCCATATTAACCGGAGAGGAGGCAGTATGGACTAGCATTACTTTGCTGTGTCCCGTCAACTTGCCGAACGAGGAGAAGGTTGCAGGATGGGAGAAGCTTGCGTGCGGTGGCTCGCAGGACAAGGAGAAACTTTTGACTAATGCAAGCTCTCCCTCGCTCAGGCAGTGGACGTGCAACAGTTAATTCGGTGTCAGATTGCCAGAAGCATACACTATACTACTAGTGTTATTATTGTTCGACTTCCCGAATAGGCGAACAGCCAAGCGCAAAGTTTACTAGTACTACTACCATAGTCTATAAAGGTACGTACTATACTAGTACTAGGAACCGGATGGAGGAGCGTCTGCACTCTTATTATAATTTTAAAATGTGATAAAGCAATCTTCAACACATTTGGTTCTCTTCGAGGGTTCTCGCATGTGATAATGGAAGTTGATTGCACGGAACACTCGCCACAATTCTCGCTTAATTCTGGCTCATATCCTGTTACAAATAGTAGCGCTCGGTAATATTTCCTCTTTTTTGTTATTCAGCATGTAAACAGGTCAGCAAACCTTGCGGCGCATCTTTGTGCGAACTGTGCTTGCTGCACTTTGAATGTGGCCGAGAGCTGGCTTGACGAAACACCTCGCTTCCTACTTCTTTTTTTGCGGGGTACCTCGCTTCCTAGTGAACAGTGTCTTGGCTGATCGTCCTAAGAATGCTTATATATGAATAAGGCTCTCTCATTTACCCGCAAAAAAGATTAAGCCATATTAACCGGAAAGGAGGGAGTATGGACTAGCACTACTTTTTGGTGTGTCCCGTCAACTCGCAGAACGAGGAGAAGCTTGCAGGACAAGGTGAAGCTCAATTACGCCTTTTGACTAATGCAACCTACCCTCGGTGGACATGCATCAGTCCATTCGGTGTCAGATTGTCAGAGGCATACACTGTAGTACCCAACATGCGGAGTACCATCATTGTTCGACTTCACGAAGAGGCGAAGAGCCAAGCGCAGTAGTACGAGTAGTACTACTACTAGAACCGCATGGTGGAGCATCTGTACTCTTATTTTTTTATCTCTGATAAAGTACACGTTTATTCCGGAGAAGGGCGGAAAACGGCAGCCCAACATGTAATGAATGATATCGATCAACCAACCATGCTCGAATATATCTTGGCCTCCATGCAAGCCCGTCTATGTGTTCTCGCTCCTCGTCTCTCTCAAGGAATGGCGGGTTGGCTCTTTGCCATCAATTGAGATCGGTTTGCTCACACTCCTGTCCCACATGTCAGTGATATGCCAAGAGAGGTGCATTGACCGACTGGCCATACGCGTACTTGGTTTTGCACCTTCATACTACTCCTCCCTCCGTCACAGTTTACAGGGCGCGCTTCATTATGATGCATTTCTCTCAATGCATTTCCACCACCAGAGAGACTTTAGACGCGTTTGGTTTAATGCTCAATTAATTAGGGCGTGGTAACCGCAATCAAGTCCACAATTTTCTCTCCATGTACTGTACTACTACGGAGTGGAGTAAGTGCATGCATGTGTGTACCCGGGGTGGAAGCACTGCATGCATGTGTGTATGCATTATTCCCTCTAGTAATAGATGCCGTGCTATAACTACCAATGCTATTTTTCAGGCCGATCGCTAGTCGCCTTGGTCCCACAGATTGTTTTTTCTTTTTTCAGAAGCGCCGTTGTATAAACAGTGACGGATGGAGTAGTATGAGCGGATTCAAAGAAGAGTGTATTGATGGTTGCTTCTTCAGAGCAACTTACAGTGGGAAAGGTGGGGCTTATGATTTGACTGCTCATTACTCACTATTAATGCGGCGCAATGACCGGGCTGAGACTCCCATGCGGTTGTGCACTACCCCCTCGGTTCTTAAATATACTCCGGAGTATTTGTCTTTCTAGATATTTCAATGAGTGACTACTCAAATATTTGTCTTTTTAGAGATTTCAAATGGACTGGCACATACGGATGTATATAGACATATTTTAGAGTGTAGATTCACTCATTTTGCTCCGTATGTAGTCACTTGTTGAAATCTCTAGAAAGACGAATAGAATATTTAGGAACGGAGGGAGTACACATACGAAGCAAAATGAGTGAATCTACACTCTAAAATATGCCCGTTTGAAATTTGTAAAAAGACAAATATTTAGGAACGAAGGAGTATAATTTTGTGCATGGCACATGGACCCGGATGATGAAGAGGCTTCTGGCAATGCTATCAAGCTTCCATCATTTGTTTACATAATTGACGTACTATACAAATAATTTTCCAGTGACATGAAATTGTACAATGGTGTGAGCTTTCAGCTTTTGTTTCGCGTGTCTTGCCATCGATGCTCTTTCGGAAACAATAAAAAACTAACTTCCTTGCTAATGCATGTCAATTATTAGCAGATCAGAGCTAATAATTACATCACAACTGAAGACAGAGTTGTGAGAAGGTGTTAAATTAAAATTGATCCATGCTTTCATTGGCAGCAACGTCCCCCCAGCTCTGTCTAAATCAACAAGGCATGTTGGGGAAAAAAGTAGCTGTCTGGAGCATGCAACATTCCGATCATTTTGTGCAGTTCCACTAAAATAGAGCTGAGCGTCCCTGTTCCAAAGGTATTAAGTGTGATTACGATAATAGAGGACTGCTGATGAAACAATAAACACACAAATAGAAGCCGGTCACCTTTGCAGTCTCTCTTAAGACTAACTAGTTGGAGAAGATTAGGCTCGGAGTTGGATGAGGAGGATAGAGCAAAACCAATCTCCCTTTGTGTAGTCGCACTGAAATGTAGAGATGTTGCCCGTGTGACATTTTAGTAGAACTACACAAAACACTCTTAAGAAAAAAGTGATTTGTGCAGTTCACCAAAAGGTTGCAATAGCAACGAGTAGAAAGGAACATATTTTAGGCCAATAACAGTTGATGACACATGCGACGACAAAAAAGAAGCATATTCCTTGTCCTAAGGGAAGATAACAACACGGTTGTGTTTGTCTAAAACGGTGTGAGGACGAGAATGCAATATGGAAAGTACGCCGAACGAGCTACGTTTTGGGAAAAAAACTATGGAAGATCCACATGCAGCGACGTGGGAAGACGGGCAGTGGAGCAAGGCCGGAGGGGATACCTGGAGGTCGTCGGGATGTAACTAGGTGAGCGGCGGCGGGCGGAATCTGCGAGCAGGTGGCGTAGGCCCTGCCGTGCCGGAGCTTGGTCAGAGAGAACGGCGTGTACCGCAGATCGGGACGTGCTGCCTCGGCGCCGTCAAATGGAGAAACGATGCACTTCCTCCCTTTCCCCCGGCGGACGGGATGCGGCCAGATCAGTGACCAACGGTGAGAGAGAGAGAGAGGCCACCGCACTCCCTTCCCTCGGTGGACGGGATGCGGCCGGATCAGTGACCAACGGTGAGAGAGAGAGGCCACCGCAGCCTTGTGTGAGATACTCTGAAGAGCGACAAACTAGGCAGGCAGGCTCCATTGTATATATTGAGCGGACTACCTTTTTCTCCATAAAAATCGTTTTATATTCTGTGTACGTGCCATTGAGCGCTATAACTTTATTTAAAAATAACGCGGCAACGCATCAAGTCAAACTTTGTCTCGTGCACGCGTGGTACACGACCTCCCTAGGTAAACAACCGCTACAGGCGTTCAAATTAGCACGTGGGCTGCTATTTCGTAAAGAAATGAGCTCCACCGTGTACCCGCGCGGGTGTGGCTGGGCACGAAGCGTGAGTACGTGCACGGTGCACCTATTCTCTTCTTGTATACGTACACCACCTACGTGGGGTTGTGTGAGAGAGATACAAACCTAGAGAGATATAGTGTGTGGGTTCTTGAGAGTTTTGGGGGGGGTCAATCAAAAAATGTAACATGCAATGTGTGTGAAATAGAGTCCTGGATATAACATATATATAGAGGGGGCGATCCACGAGAAGAGAGTGGAGGTATCATCGGCTTGAGGTGTCCATAGAATCGAAGAGAGGGATGATGTGTGTGTGTGTGCGCGCGCGATCGATAAAGAGTGCCATCGAATTTGTGTGTGCCCACGTCAAAGATATAGAGTGGCTGGCCTACTGGAACGTGAGATGGGACATGTGCAGTTTGTCTCTGTGGCATGGATACCTACCTGCAGCGCTCGACTATCGGTGTGTGGTGGGGGAAGAGGGAGGCCCAATTAACTATAGAGGTACAATGGCTGGTATATGTGTGGAGGAGGAGAGAGGCCTACCTCATGTATTAAGGAGATCGATCTGCCTCATGTATTAAGGGAGATCGATCGGCATCCATGCATATGTGCAGGAGAGGAATAAGGTTGGGAGAGAGACAGAGCTAGAGTGTTGGAGGGGGTGGTAGTGGAGTTGCTTCTAACAAATGGTGGGATAGGCTTGCTAGACAAACGGAGGGCACGCCCGCAATATCAATAAGAGAGGAGATGGCTGCTTGTTGTCTGTGCACGTGCGTGTGAGAGACGGGTCAGGAGGCATGCACGAATGATGAGGGGGGACGATGTGGCTGTGGTAAGCAGACGTAACTACATAGGAAGATCAATCGCCCTTTGTTAGAGAAAGGAGAGACATAACTTGTGAGGTACGTCGATCGATGGGGGGGTAGTTAAAGTCGATCTAGGTATATGTTGGGAGATCGATCGGTATACATGCATGTGTGTGTTAGAAGCAAATGAGGCACGAGGAGAAGGATAGAGAGAGAGGGATGCATGTAGGAGGTGGTACGAGAGGCATACTATATCGAGGGGGAGGAGTGTGCGAGTACGAGAACGATGAAAAGAGTGGTGGGAGTGAGGCATGGACGGTGACAAGAGAAGAGGGGAAGCTTGTGTTTGTGCTAGGCACACCTGGCTAGAGAGGCATATCGATCGATGTGTGCCGTAAAGAAGGAGCTGGGGGGCCTACACACACCGTGGGTGAACGACCTAAAGTGAAAAGACGAATTTGTGCGATGGAGCTAGAGAATGCTGAGGGAGGGTGAGAGGGATGCGGGCGTGTGCATGCACAAGAGAAAGTTAGCGCTAGCTACAAAGATAAGAGGGTTGTGTGGGTGTAAAAGACGAATAGAGATCATATATACTTCATTATAAAAAGCGAATTCGGATATTTGAAGAATTTATCATAGTGTTTCAAACCGACGCATGTGTGAATATATATAACGGTGATACACATGGTGTGGTTATGAACATGTTATACTACATTTAATATATTTTATCTCTACTCTTATAAAAAACCGGAGTTGTTGATGATGGTGTGCCTGCCATCCTGCATTATAGGCCGTCCGATTTATATCTGGCGGATAGCAAGGAAACTATGATGGTTGAAGTTGGCAACAATCATGATTGTAGATTCTTATTGAAATAGAGAAACGAATTCAAATTTAGTTCGAACTGCAGCGGTAGTATAGACATTTGGAATGCACTAAAATGTTGGTATGAGTAGGTTACATGCATTATACAGCAAGCGAAAAAATTTAATCGGACATAACATGGATTCATACTCCCTCCTTCCATCTATATAGCATGTAATGAGATTTTTAAGACCGCCTTTGACTATTGACAAGATTAATAGTACATGACATGCACAATGTGAAAATTATATCATTGAAAGAACCTTTCAGAGACGAATTTAACGGTGTGCTTTGTGTAAGTTGCATGTCATATATCATTGCTCTAATATTTGGTCAAAGTTAGCATCGAAAAACGCATTAGGCCCTATATAGATGGAAGGAGGGAGTAGCTTTGAATAGCATTTGTATAGTAAAACGGGTCAAGACTCTCTCTTTGTGTGGTGTGAATAGTTTTGTTTTTTTTGTTTTCTTTTTGGTTGAGGGAAGTGCGAATTGATTTGGTACGTACAAGTACAATATTACTACATGTTAGGCTTGTCCCTAAAATTCAACCCGCGTCTTGTTATATCCCGAAAATTCAGATATCGTGCTCCCAAAACTGGCGCCTTCACGACCCGCGCCTTGCTATCCCAAAATTACAACGCGCGCGAAAACTCCCTCCAGCTGCCAAATCCCGACACGCGAAATCCCCCTTCTAACCCTGAGCCGAAAGGGCCGCTAGTTCAAATCGGTGGGGGGTACTTTTGTAACACACCCTACATTTTGGACAAGCGCGCCCCTAGGTCATGCTTCACCCCCTCCCATCGCCACCTTTTCGCCATTTGAAATCCCAGGCCGCCATAACCTCTCCGCTCCAGCCGCGAAACCCCACCCTCCTCCGTCCGCCACGTCACCGTTGCCCAGCCGGAGCCTCTTCCCCGACGACGTCGTCCACCGCAACAGCTCGACGTCCCTCGTCCACCTCCCTGCATGAGGATCCGTCGTCCATCTCGCCGTCCCGCCGGTTCAGCCGCCCCATCCTCCACCTCCAAGGAGCTGCTCCGATGATCGCCTTGTCTATCGCGGCTGCTCCATCCCCACAGTGCCTCCTTAACCTGCTCCGCCGGAACCGCAGCATCCTCACCGACTCCTCGGACGAAGCCGAGGCCTACTCGGCGCCATCAAAGAGGTTGTACACTCATCGCATCGCACCTTCTCCTTAACTCGACCTCCCGGCACCGACAGTGCTCCATCCCGCACCCCCATGGAGCGACTACCTTGAAGCCGGCGCCGCGGGCGTCATCTCCACGGCGGCTCTCCCCCAGTGCGAGGCCCCTTCGGCGGCGGCGTCCATACCAGCTAGATCTACTGCTGCTGCTCCGGCTCTCGCTCGATCGCTCGCTCGCCCAGCTGCTGCTGCTGCTCTCCCCCTCGCTCGTGCTGCTGCTCTACTCCGATTAAGCCACACTTCAGTCGACTGAATCGACTTTTGGGTCAGTCGATTTTCAGGGGTTGGGGGGGCTCGCCGGAGTTAAGGAAGAACCACCCGCAGCGGGGATGGGGACTCGCCGGAGAGGTACCCCACTATCTATCTTAGGGTTCAGGGTGGGGGCGGGGGGCCTAGAGGGCTGGCCGGGGCGGCGGTGGCGAGTTGTTTCGGGGCGGCGAGGCGGCGCTGGGGCCGGCGGTTCGGCCGGTGGTGGCTGGCGGCTCAGGGGGTGCAGGTTGAAGATGAACTGCAGGCCCTCCCTAAACTACATGTCAAGTGCCTCTCTGCTACCATTGCATTCAGTTTCGACAGTAGCATTCAGATTCCACAGTAAATTTCAGTTTCAACAGTTAAGTTCAGAGTCAACAGTTTTTACCTCATCTGTTGTAGTCCGGTGGTTTTTGGTGATGTTAATTTTACATCCATTTTACATCATCTATTGGAGATGCTATTAGAATCCCACTTGAGATTGATGATGTCTGTCTTGTGCTGCTTCAGCCTTGACGTCTTACGGCTCACCGGAGCTGCTCCAACGACAGAACGATCCATCACAACAGAGCAGTGTCCTGGACGCCGTCTACAGATTCCTCAGATCTTCCTCCACACCTCCGACAGCCACCTCTGCCTCAACTGCTTCAGCGAACAACCCAGTGATGCTGAGGTCGACACGGCTACGGCAAAGAGGTTGTACACTTGTTGCATCACTTATTACTATTCATTCACGTCGATCCATTAGGGCTATTTTGGTTCAACGGAAAAACGTCGATCCACTGGTTGTTACCATCACTCTAAATTTCTGCGTGCTCTCCTTACATAATCTCACCATATTTTTTTCCGTATGCATGTCAGATATTGTACACAGTCATGCTGAACATGTAGAGAAAAAGAGAAGAGTTTTGTGCGGCAATACAATGTCATGCAGGCATCGCTCCATGGTGGGTTCAATGGCAAACCCTCCCCACCCCTCTCCAGATTGTAATCCAGAGGAAGATATCTGTTCTGAGGCGGATTCAGACGCCGCTGGCCACTCCTATTTACCCCCCATGGTGTTTGCTCTACCTTGGCATGATGATGTTAGTCATATCATGCATATGTTGCCTTGTAGTGCCTACTTTTGACATCATATATGTCATCTGCTTAGTTTAGACATGTTCTATAATGCCACCTGTTTAGTTTCTATATCATATATGGGAATTATGCAGTCTCATGTCTTTTAGCCAGCCATAATATATGTGAAATGTGCAATGCCATCCCGTTTAACCAGGCATCATATATTTGAATGATATCTTGCCCATCCTTTTCTTCATTACATTTCCATTTGTCGACAATGTTTGTACATTAAACTACTCTTCCTGTGAATCAGCCATTTGGGTGGGAGATGGAAAAATCTGGAGTGAAAACAAGGCCTTCAGAGCAGACAGTGCTACCTGTCGAAGCAGATCTCTTGTTGGGTCCCGATAGCTCCTCAGAGATGGATTCAGATACAGATGACCAGTCCTATTCCCCCACTGAGGTGTATGCTCTAACTTGGCACGGTTATACTGCTCATATCATGCATACGCTGTCTTGCATTGCATAGTTTAGACATCATATACACAATATTCAACACCATGTTCTTAGTTCAGACATCATATCGAATGCCCTTTGTTTAGCATATAGATCACATATATGAATTAAATGATGCGATCCTGATTACTTAGATAACATGTAGGTGAATTATGTCATGCGATCCTCTTTAGTTATTCATCATATCTTTGAATTATGTTATGCTATGCTATCCAGTTTAGATAGACATCATATATGTGAAATTATGCCATGCTATCCGTTTTAGTTAAAAAATATACATGTCAACTATTTCATGCCCTCTTTTTTCCACACTATCTATTGCATCTGTCTCTCATACAATGTCTGTACATTCAACTATCTTTCCTGTTTATCAGCCATTTGAATTGGAGCGGGTGATGCCAGTATCTAGCGGACTAAAAACACGGTCTTCAAATAAAACAGTGCTACCTCTTGGTGGAGATAGCACCCTGGTTGTACATGCACAAGAACCAGCCCTACCACACATAACCCAAACTCTCGCAGATTGTACCCCTACTGCGATGGACAGAGAACCAGCTTCACCCAATCTAACCCCAACCCCAGCCGATAGTAACCCAGTTCCTGTTGACCCAACACCATCTCCACCACAGAGCTCCCAAACAAGAGCAGTTAGTAAGGCAGCTCCAGTGCCCAAAGGGCTAGTACTATCACGGCGAACCCCAACTCCACCAGTTAGTATGCCTATTCCTGTGGAGGAAGCACAACCAGCTAGTCGTAGTTTAGCATCTATCGCATTTGATGTTGTTAAATCGTATGTGCGTATCTTCCCATCTTGGAAATATTATACTGAAGATGAAGGAAAATGCCACTTGTAGGTGTTTGTCCAGGAGTTATGTGTATGTAATGTCATTCATGGCAATTACTTTGCTTCGTCCCATACATCCTACCTCCATGATGGTTATAATACAGCAAATTTTCCCATTTTTCTCTATAGAGAAGGCCCGATTTGGAAACTCAGGATGAGGTAAGCTGTGCTAATACCTCTGCTATCTTCAAGAATGCTTGGTGGCAGTATCGGAATTACCTGAAGAAAACGTACTTCACCGGCAAAGAAACTCATCAAATTCCCTTACGTTCTCCTGAGACACATTTACTGGACGATGACTGGGAACGCCCTGTTCTGTACTGGTCCCGAACCAAGAATGTGGTAAGGTCTATGAGCTCATTTTCTATTTTTAAGTATTATATTCTTGCGTCTTACTGTACTCTGTTCATGTAGAACAAGTGCCTAAACCTGAAGAACAACTGTTCTAATTTAAGATTCCATTGCTATCATAGTTCAAAAAAGCGCTAGGCGTTAATTGTGCGTTTTGCCACCGCCTTGCGCTTTACTGACCAAAGTGCATGCTTATGCGCAGTTATGCACAGATTATGCGTAGTTATGCGTAATGCATTTTGCCAACACCTAGAGCCTAGGCGCGCTTAAGCGCTCGCTTAGGCGCACCTTTTTAAAGTATGATTGCTTTGCTCTTGTATCACTGTATTTACTCATACAAACTTATTTTTAAATTGAAGGATCCAATCGAAACTCCAATGGCACAGCAGGTATGTTCACGCATGTTTCTTTAACAGGTTTGCCCTTATCAATAGCTCTGTTGATTTCAATTTCAATTGTGTATACAGTTGACTTTCATATCATGCACATTATTAGCATCACAACAGAGCCAATAGTGTTGTTGTACATGTAGACCCGTGGTACCCATCTGAAATCTTGTTGTGCCGTGTAGTTTCCCACACTTTGTATTCTTTCACTGCTACTTTGTCTTGAACTGATATGATTTGAACCGTGTCTCTATTTTGATTTGGCAAGACAATGCAGTGACCATAGGACATAGATATATGTTTGTTTGATGGCTTTATTATGTACTAGTACTTGGCAATAGAAGACTTGGTAGTTTAATCCTGTCCACCTTACTAATGAACTGGTTCACCGAAATGAGTTTCATATACTAGTACATGCTAAACTTGTTATGTGTCTGCTTGTTTCTTCTTTTAGAATGCTGACAGAATATTGGGGAAGAGTGCCTTATTAAGAAATGGTAAAGGAAGTAATGCAGATAAGGTTCAGGATAGTGACACATCCTTGTTGGTCTCCAACAAAGCTGATAAAACAGCTAAGGAAGACTATCTTGAAGACAACGAGACAACCCCAAAGTCATGTCTTGGTTTAGTGTTCGTGTTACTGGCCACTACCGATTACACAAGCTATTCAAACTCACTGTCTGAATCAGTTCGGTTTCTTGAATCTCAACTACAAGCTGAAAGACATCGATCAGCTGTGCTGCGACAAGAAGCGGAAGGACTGCGGAAGTCCCTGGAGCATTCAGATGCATACTTTCTGGTGCAACAGCAAGCGTTGGAGGATTTTAGCGCCAAATAGGACAAAGCTAATAAGCTTGCTAAGCTTATTGCCAGCATGGTGGATACCCAGGATAACGTTTCTTGACCTCTTCTGAAGTTGTTTCAGTTATGCTCTTGTTTTGCTGCCGCGTTTATTTGCACTGGTGGCCAATTTTGACTGCCAGTGTATGTAATGTGCTGCTTTGTTCCCTATATTTGCACTAGTGGCAAACTTTGATGCCCAGTGGATGTAATATGTGTAATAGCGGTAATAGGCTAGCGTTAATTGCTTGCTTATTTATTTCCTTATTGTCTTGTTTAGTTGTTTGCTTGTAGTCACTGCAGTTCTTTTTCTATTTTTTCTAGTGGCCACAATAGCCTATTTTTGGTAACTAGGCCAAAATAATCATGGCAACACACGGACTGTTGTAACCATGGGCCTCCTGCAGGCCGTATGATCCATGGGCCTTCGTCCGGCCCTAGGATCCATCGGCCTTTTATACGGGCCTTAGGGTCCATGGGCCTTCTACGGGCCGTAGCGTCCATGGGCCTTCTATGGGCCATACGATCCATGGGCCTTCTACGGGCCATACTATCCATGGGCCTCATACGGGCCGTAGGATCCATGGGCTTTCTACGGGGCGTATCATCATTACGCCAATCATGGGCCGTACTATTCGTGGACCATAACGGGCCGTTAATAGGCCGTATTTGATAACTCTATGAAAACAGCCCAACGGGTTTTTTTGACATGAAAACGGCCCAACGTATTAACGGTCCGCAAACGGGCCGACTATAACGACGGGCTGAATTTGGCCCACAAGCAGAAAATGACAGTAACGGGCCATATGTAACCGAATGCTACAAATGAGCCCAAGAATCAATGGGCCCTGAGAAGGCCAAAAGATAACTTGGGCTGGAAACGGCCCAATGGAATAACGGGCCGTTAATGGGTATAAAGTGATACACTGTTCATTACGGGCCAGTTTCACCACGGGCCGTTAATTGGCCAAGAGTTACAAAGGTCCTCATATGGGCCGAAAGAAGTCATGGGCCACACATGGGCCGGAAGTTAAAACGGGCTGAATCATATTGGATGGCCCAGATGACGCTACTGGGCCTAATTCGGATAGGGCGTAACGGGCCCTGGGTTAGCGGGCTATAAATGGGCTATATGCGAACATGTCGTTAACAGGCTTTTCGTAGGCCGGCCCGCCACCTTTTGACCAAGTCAAACGGGCCGGCCTTTTCACAGGAATGGGCCTCTGTTGGGCCGTGCCACGTGTCGCCGTATCATAGGCGCCTTCGGTCCAATGAGCGCATGACATCTGTCCCAACGGTGAGCCGACACGTGTTTCCTCCAGCCAATGATGATTTTACACGTGGAAAATCCCCATTGGTCGGGGCTATTAACGGGTTATCGGATCCAAAACCCGACCTGATAGCTTAACGGCATTCCGTTATGGTGGATGCCATGTGTCGGTCACCCTTGACGAAAGCACTTCTGTCACGCGCGATTTATCGTCATGGAAGTGGACACTTCCGTGATGATAATTTTGGCAATGTCATGGAACACTTCTACGACAGCACAGCTATGACTATATTGATTCTGTCATAAATTTGTCATGGATGTACATGCATGACAGAAAACGCGACCTACTGTGACAAACACGTATCATCACGGAAGTGTATTTTTTTGTAGTGCATGCAAGTTCTTTTCCATAAGCACGTATGACTATATTCGGAATACATGCCTACATTACATTGATGAATTGGAGCTAGTTCTGTGTCACCCTATGTTATGATTGTTACCTGATGAACCGCATCCGGCATAATTCTCCATCGCCGATCCAATGCCTATGAGCTTTTCACATATTGTTCTCCGCTTATTTACTTTTCCATTGCTACTGTTACAATCACTACAAAACACCAAAAATATTACTTTTGCTACTGTTATCTTTGTTACTGTTACCACTACTATCATACTACTTTGCTACTAAATACTTTGCTGCAGATACTAATTTATCCAGGTGTGGTTGAATTGACAACTCAACTGCTAATACTTGAGAATATTCTTTGGCTCCCCTTGTGTCGAATCAATAAATTTGGGTTGAATACTCTACCCTCGAAAATTGTTGCGATCCCTTATACTTGTGGGTTATCAAGACTATTTTCTAGCGCCGTTGCCGGGGAGCATAGCTCTATTCTTTGAATCACTTGGGATTTATATCTGCTGGTCACTATGAAGAACTTGAAAGACGCTAAGACAACAATTTATCCCTCAACTACGATGGGAGGTAAGGAACTGCCATCTAGCTCTGCACTTGATTCACCTTCTGTTTTGAGTAAGCTTGCGACACCTAAACCTGCTTCTGCTATTCGTTCTGATATGTCGCATGTTATTGATGATGCCACTTCTGCTATGCATGATACTTATGATGAAACTACTTCTATGCTTGATACTAGTGTGCCACTTAGTGAATTTCTTGATGAACAAATTGCTAGGGCTAGAGAGAAAGAAATTATTGAAACTGATTATGTTGATGAAAGTGATGATGAAGACTTGCCTATTATTCATGAGGGTTATGTTTTTGATAAAGAAGCTACGTTAGCTATTTTAGCTTGCAAAGATAGATATGAGCTCAAGAGGTTATTAGCTAAATGGAAGCAGCAATCCCTTAATGCTAGAATGAAACCTGACCCTGCTTTTGCTACTTCACCTATATGTGTTACTAATAAGGATTATGAATTCTCTGTTGATCCTGATATAATTACTTTGGTTGAATCTGATCCTTTTCATGGCTATGAATCTGAAACTGTTGTGGCACATCTTACTAAATTAAATGATATAGCCACCCTGTTCACTAATGATGAGAAATCTCGCTACCTTTATATCCTTAAAATATTTCCGTTCTCATTAAAGGGTGATGCTAAGCCATGGTTTAATTCTCTTGATCCTGGTTGTGTGCGTAGTCCCCAGGATATGATTTATTACTTCTCTGCTAAATATTTCCCTGCTCATAAGAAACAAGCCGCTTTGAGGGAAATACATAATTTTGTGCAAATTGAAGAAGAGAGTCTCCCACAAGCTTGGGAGAGGCTTCTCAAGTTACTTAATGCTTTTCCTGATCATCCTCTTAAGAAAAATGAAATACTTGATATCTTTTATAATGGGCTAACTGATGCTTCCAGAGATTACCTGGATAGTTGTGCTGGTTATGTTTTCACGGAAAGAACACCGGATGAAGCTGAAATTCTATTGAATAATATGTTGACAAATGAAGATAATTGGACACTTCCTGAGCCAATTCCTAAACCAACTCCGAAGAAGAGAGGCGTTCTATTTCTCAGTCCTGAAGATATGCAAGAGGCAAAGAAATCTATGAAAGAGAAAGGTATTAAAGCTGAAGATGTTAAGAATTTACCTTCTATTGAAGAAATACATGGTCTTAATTTACCACCTGTTGAAGAAACATATGATCTTAATCCTCCACCTATCGAAGAAACTCATGGTCTTGATAACCCGACACAGGTAGTAAAGGTAAATTCTCTCTATAGATATGATAAAGCTGAAATCCCTCCTACTAAAATTGCTAGCCAATGCTTGGATGAGTTTGATAACTTTATGGTTAAGCAAGAAGATTTCAATGCTTATTTTGGTAGACAATTAAAACAAAATGCTTATATGATTAAACACTTGGGTGATTATATGTCTAGTGTTAAAGGTGAACTTAAACTCATTACTAAACATGCTTCTATGGTTACCACTCAAGTAGAACAAGTACTTAAGGCTCAAAATGATTTTATCAATGAATTAAATAGTAAGAAAAATGATTATGCTGTTAGAGTGGCTACTAGAACTGGTAGAATGACTCAGGAACATTTGTATCCTGAAGGCCACCCTAGGATAATTGAACAAGATTCTCAGAGAAATAATATTGATGCACCTAGTCCTTCTAAAAAGAAGAAAAAGAAAAATGATAGGACTTTGCATGCTTCTAGTGAACCTGTTGCTGAAACACCTGAGAATCCAAATGATATTTCTATCTCTGATTCTGAAACACAATCTGGTAATGAACATGAACCTAGTGAAAATGTTAATGATGATGTTCATGATGATGCTCAACCTAGTAATGATAATGATGTAGAAATTGAACCTGTTGTTGATCTTGATAACCCACAATCAAAGAATCAACGTTATGATAAGAGAGACTTCATTGCTAGGAAACATGGTAAAGAAAGGGAACCTTGGGTTCAGAAACCCATGCCTTTTCCTCCCAAACCATCCAAGAAAAAGGATGATGAGGATTTTGAGCGCTTTCCTGAAATCTAGACCTATCTTTTTGCGTATGCGATTAACTGATATGCTCAAAATGAATCCTTATGCTAAGTATATGAAAGAAATTGTTACTAATAAGAGAAAGATACCTAAAGCTGAAATTTCCACCATGCTTGCTAATTACACTTTTAAGGGTGGAATACCAAAGAAACTTGGGGATCCAGGAGGACCTACTATACCATGCTCCATTAAAAGAAATTATGTTAAAACTGCTTTATGTGATCTTGGAGCCGGTGTTAGTGTTATGCCTCTCTCTTTATATCGTAGAGTTGATTTGAATAAGTTGACACCAATTGAAATATCTTTGCAAATGGCTGATAAATCAACTGCTATACATGTCGGTATTTGTGAGGATGTGCCTGTTGTGGTTGCAAACGTTACTATTTTAACGGACTTTGTTATTCTTGATATTCCTGAGGACGATAGTATGTCTATTATTCTTGGAAGACCTTTTTTGAATACTGCAGGGGCTGTTATTGATTGCAACAAAGGCAATATCACTTTTCACGTTAATGGTAATGAGCATACGGTACACTTTCCGAGGAAACAACCTCAAGTCCACAGTATCAATTCTATTGGAAAAATTCCATTGATTATTTTTGGAGGTTTTGAATTTCCTCTTCCTACTGTCAAGAAGAAATATGATATTCTTATTATAGGGGATGTGCATATCCCTGTTGAGGTAACATAGTGTCATTCAAAATTTCTCCGGTTCCATGTTATTCGGAATGAGTTTGTTAACAAGACTTGATCAACCTTGTTAGTGGATTCTTTTTGATGAGCATGAGATGGATGAAACTAGAAGCACAATCTTCTGTACTCTCTCTCTACTTTCTGTTATTTAGTTGAAATAAAGTAAAAATAGTATTTTTCTGTCTATTTTCTGATTTATCCGTGCAATATAAAAATACCCCGAAAATAAAAGTTCTCCAAATGCCCTGAAAATGGAATATGATTTTTTCTAGAATATTTCAGAATATCTGGCACTGAGAACACAGCAGGAGGGGCAAGCACATGGCCACGAGGGTGGAGGGCGCGCCCTGCCCCCCTGGGCGCGCCCGCTGCCACGTGGGCCCACGGTGGCTCCCCTCCACTTATTCCTGCACCCACACACTCCTTATTCCTCCCACAAACACCAATATCCAACTCAAGCACGAGTTCTAGCTCATTTTGCTGCGATTTTCGATCACCTTGCTCAAAGCACCTCTCACAAAACTATTTGGGGAGATTGTTCCTTGGTATGTGACTCCTCCATTGGTCCAATTAGTTTTTGTTCTAGTGCTTTATTCATTGCAAATTTGTGCTGCCTAGGTGATCATGTTCTTGAGCTTGCATGTCAAATTTATATGGTTCCAAGTAGTTCTAATGCATGATATAGGCTCTAGGCACTTGTAGGAGTAGTTGCTATCAATTTTGTTGAGCTTGGTTCACTTTTGTTTGAAGTTACTAAAAGTTTCAGAATATTTTAGAAAATAATGAAGAGATTTTTGAGAGGCTCATCGAGCCGAAGCTCGAAGGAAAAGCAGAATGAAGAAGCACAAAGGCCTAAATATAATTTGCCTCGCACCGCGGAGGTTCAGCCGTGTGAATGGCCTTCCGATGATTTCTTGAGAGAAACCGGGATTTATGATGATTTCTATTCATTGGCTGAGAATGCTGGCCTCACCGACTTCCTCCGCGACCAACGTCATCAGTATCTCTTACTCACCAATACTTTTGTGCAAAACTTCTACTATTTTCCTAAGGAAACGCCTCCTTCAGTAGAGTTTCATTTATATGATGTTGTTAAGAAGATGCCACTAGATGAATTTTGCAAGGTTTGCAAAATACCCTTCGAGGGTACCTTAGATGAACCTCATTGTAAAGATGTGGAGGGGTTTATTGACACTATTACTGTAGGGGAAACTAGGAAGGTTTCCGATGCAAGAATCACTAGCATACATTTTCCTGTTTTACGCTACTTTGCCATATTTGCTAGTCGTTGCCTGATTGGTCGCGGAAACTGTGGAAACCTTAGTGTTCCTGATATTATCATTTTGTTCCATGGTTTATTTTCTGATAACACTGTTAGTATGGGCGGTATTATTGCTAAACGGTTAAGTTTGAACCGTACTAAGGGAATCTTTGGAGGTATTTATGCTTCACGCCTTGCTGCACATTATAACATACCTATTAGGCACTATGAAAAAGAAGAAAAATTGCTGCCCACTGCTTATTTAGATTATAAGAGTATGGTAGCGCATGACTTTATTGTTAAGAACAAGGAAGGGGAGCTTAAATACAAATTGTTCTTTGATAAACATCACCCTGAGACTATTACCTTGCCTGCTCCTTCCTTGTTTAATTTATCTGAAGGTCCGTATCTTGTTCCGTGGGCGGCCATTTACGCTTACTGGAACCCTACACCAGCCCCGGAGCCGGAACCACAATTTGAGCCTCCACGACAGTCTGATTACTTTTGGGATCCGGAGATGACTGCCAGCCAGTGGCAGTCAGAGCCCTCTTCATCTCAGTATGACCCCGGCAACAACTACGGATATCCGCCAGTCCATCCTTGGCAATAAACCAACTTAGGCCAAAAGCCTAAGCTTGGGGGAGTACGTATTTCCCACCGACATTACATTTATGTTCACACACACTCATTGCTAGATGTCAGTGCTCATACTCTTTCACTGTAATATCCATGCTAGTTTATTTTCCTTTTCCTGCTTTCTTCTTGTGTGTTTAATAAACTTTAATAAAACAAAAAAAATTAGTGTAACTTTTAGTTAGTTTACTTTTCTTGCTGTAGTAGTAATAATTAAAAAGAAAACCCAAAAATATTTCCCGTTCTTCTTTTGCTTGTTGGGAGCTTTCCCGTGTAAATAGTTTTATTTCTTTTCTTTTCTTTGGGGGTCGATAGGAGAAGACCATGATTAAATTGTTGAAGTGGCTTTTATATGCATTATTGTTGATTTAACCAAGAGCCCATATTTCCTTGTCTTCTCCTGTTTATTGAATGCTCGCAGATTCCAGCTTAGTCCAATGCACGTGCACTCTTATTATTATTCACATCCTTCGGTCGTGCAAGTGAAAGGCAATTATGACGATATATGATGGACTGACTGAGATAAGAAAAGCTGGTATGAACTCGACCTCTCTTGTTTTTGTAAATATGGTGAGTTCATCGTTCCTGATTCAGCCTATTATGAAGAAACATGTTTGCAATGACAATTAGAGATCATAGTTACTTATGCCATGCTTGATTAGCTATGAGTTATAATGGTTTACCTTGCGTGCCAACATGCTATTAAAATGGTTGTGATGTGGTATAGTGGGGTGTATCCTCCTTTGAATGATTTAAGTGACTCGACTTGGCACATGTTCACACATGTAGTTGAAACAAATCAACATAGCCTTCACGATATTTATGTTCATGGTGGATTATATCCTACTCATGCTTGCACTCAATGTTTATTAATTTTAATGCATGTTCATGACTGTTGTCGCTCTCTAGTTGGTCGCTTCCCAGTCTTTTGCTAGCCTTCACTTGCACTAAGCGGGGATACTGCTTGTGCATCCAATCCCTTAAACCCCAAAGTTATTCCATATGAGTCCACTATACCTTCCTATATGCGGTATCTACTTGCCGTTCCAAGTAAATTTGTATGTGGCAAACTCTAAACCTTCAAATAAACATCCTGTTTTGTATGTCGAATAGCTCATGTATCAACTAGGCTGTCCGTATCTTCCATGCTAGGCGGGTTATTCTCAAGAGGAGTGGACTCCGCTCCTCATTCACGAGAAAATGGTTGGTCACCGGGATGCCCAGTCCCATGCTTTATGCAAACTAAATCAAAATAATTGCAAACAAAACTCCCCCTGGGACTGCTGCTAGTTGGAGACACTCGTTGTTTCGAGCAAGTCATGGATTGATGCTTGTTGGTGGAGGGGGAGTATAAACTTTACCATTCTGTTTGGGAATCACCTATAATGTGTGTAGCATGGAAGATATCGCCATCTCTTGGTTGTTATGTTGACAATGAAAGTATGCCGCTCAAAATATTATTTATCGCTATTTTAAAACCGAGCTCTGGAACCTATACAAATCCCTGCTTCCCTCTGCGAAGGGCCTATCTATTTACTTTTATGTTGAGTCATCACCCTCTTATTAAAAAGCACTAGCTGGAGAGCGCAGCTGTCATTTGCATTCATTACTATTAATTTATATTGGGTATGACTATGATTGGATCTCTTTTACCATGAATTACAATGTCTAGTCAGTCCTTGATCTTTAAAGGTGCTCTGCATTTATGTTTTGCGGTCTCAGAAAGGGCTAGCGAGATACCATCCTGTTATATCATATTATGATTGTTTTGAAAAAGTGTTGTCATCCGAGATTTATTATTATCGCTCGCTAGTTGATTACGTCATTGATATGAGTAAACATGAGACCTGGGAGTTATTGTGAATGTGGTTAGTCATCATCTTTGCTGAAAACTTGAATGCTGGCTTTACATATTTACAACAACAAGAGCAAACAGAGTTTGTAAAAGTTTTTCTTAATCACTTTCAGTTTATCAACTGAATTGCTTGAGGACAAGCAAAGGTTTAAGCTTGGGGGAGTTGATACGTCTCCGTCGTATCTACTTTTCCAAACACTTTTGCCCATGTTTTGGACTCTAACTTGCATGATTTGAATGGAACTAACCCGGACTGACGCTGTTTTCAGCAGACTTTCCATGGTGTCATTTATGTGCAGAAACAAAAGTTCTCAGAATGACCTGAAACTCCACGGAACGTCTATTTGGAAATAATAAAAAATCCTTGCAAAAGATGAAGACAAGGGGGCCCACACCCTGTCCACGAGGGTGGGGGCGCGCCCTCCCCCCTAGGGGGCGCCCCCCTACCTCGTGGGCCCCCTGGAGCTCCTCCGACCTCAACTCTAGGGGAGAAAAAATCAGAGAGAAGAATTCATCGCGTTTTACGATACGGAGCCGCCGCCAAGCCCTGAAACCTCTCGGGAGGGCTGATCTGGAGTCCGTTCGGGGCTCCGGAGAGGGGGATTCGTCGCCGTCGTCATCATCAACCATCCTCCATCACCAATTTCATGATGCTCACCGCCGTGCGTTAGTAATTCCATCGTAGGCTTGCTGGACGGTGATGGGTTGGATGAGATCTATCATGTAATCGAGTTAGTTTTGTTAGGGTTTGATCCCTAGTATCCACTATGTTCTGAGATTGATGTTGCTATGACTTTGCTATGCTTAATGGTTGTCACTAGGGCCCGAGTGCCATGATTTCAGATTTGAACCTATTATGTTTTCATGAATATATGTGAGTTCTTGGTCCTATCTTGCAAGTCTATAGTCACCTACTATGTGTTATGATCCGGCAACCCCGAAGTGACAATAATCGGGACCACTCCCGGTGATGACCATGGTTTGAGGAGTTCATGTATTCACTATGTGCTAATGCTTTGTTCCGGTACTCTATTAAAAGGAGGCCTTAATATCCCTTAGTTTCCATTAGGACCCCGCTGCCATGGGAGGGTAGGACAAAAGATGTCATGCAAGTTCTTTTCCATAAGCATGTATGACTATATTCGGAATACATGCCTACATTACATTGATGAATTGGAGCAAGTTCTGTGTCACCCTATGTTATGATTGTTACATGATGAACCGCATCTGGCATAATTCTCCATCACCGATCCAATGCCTACGAGCTTTTCACATATTGTTCTCCGCTTATTTACTTTTCCGTTGCTACTGTTACAATCACTACAAAACACCAAAAATATTACTTTTGCTACTGTTATCTTTGTTACCGTTACCACTACTATCATACTACTTTGCTACTAAATACTTTGCTGCAGATACTAAGTTATCCAGGTGTGGTTGAATTGACAACTCAACTGCTAATACTTGAGAATATTCTTTGGCTCCCCTTGTGTCGAATCAATAAATTTGGGTTGAATACTCTACCCTCGAAAACTGTTGCGGTCCCCTATACTTGTGGGTTATCACCAATCAACCTTGAATCTCCTCCCACTGGTCATCCATGTCATAGATATCTCCTCAATTGTGTGAAAGTGAACCGTGGCATAGAATTGAGCCACAATCTCTGGATCATAGTCCTTGTTCTATGTGATGAACGGAATGAGTCCCCATTGACTACAAAGATCAAGAGCCTCTCCAAAGTATGCCAGGTCCTTCTCCATCCGAGAGACATCAATAGACTTGACGGACACAAACAAGTTCTTCTTGGCCTTTAGAATGTCAAAGAAAATCAACGATTGCTCCTTGGTCCAGAAGGGACGACCAACAAGAGCCTCATCCTGAGGACAATGATACGGATTGCGAATGCGGAACACCTCAAAAACTCCTTAGCAGTCATCTCATCAGGAGAGGTGTACTTCTCCTTCTCCTTCTACTTACTGGTTGTCTTCTTCACATGCTGCTTGGGAGGACCAATGGAACTGGCAGGAGTACCATAAGCGGTACGGTAGCGCTTTGAACCGGGACGCTCGGGGTTCTTGCGACGAGCTTGATGAGCGGAGCTACCATCACCTGGAACCCACAAACACATAGCGAGGGAAAAATAGGTGTAACGCCATTGCATAAGCCAAAGGCATAAAATGAGAATAGAGGTAAATGCAAAGATTTCGAAAATCCAGATCATAGTGGTAGTATCGGGCCCAACAGTGGTAGTTCCGCTGAAGGGTAAGCGGTAGTACCGCTGGACACGAGCGGTAGTACTGGCCGCGTCCAAGCGGTAGTATCGCCCACCCGATGGGAAAATTTCCGCGGTGTGGATCCTGTAGTACCGGTGATGTAGAAGTGCAAAATCTTGGCAAATACTACTATACTCCTATCTAGCAGTCATCCCGCATCCTAGTCATGCCTAGATTTAGCCAAAAATCTATGAATACCACATACATTGTCCTAGAACCAAGATTCCAGAAATAGAACCGTAGGAGAGGAAAAAAAGGCAATACCGGTATCCATGGCAAGAGGAGAAGGTGGGGATCAATCCCACCGGTCGAAAACGGAGAAGACGGCAAGGAATCGGAGGGCCGGAGCCGGCCTCCGGAGCAGTTTTGGGTCACCTGAGAGAGAGAACACGCGGGGGGGTGGAATAAGTGAATGGGTATGGGGGGGGTTAGAACTCCCCGTGCCAAGCACTTCACCCCCTCGCGGGTCCTAGAAGCGGCAGTACACTGGGGTCAGCGGTAGTACCGTGCCCCACAGCGATAGTACCACCTCAGTGCATCGACATGGTGTCAACACACTGCACTCAGCAGTAGTACTGTTGGCCGGTGCGGAGTACCGCCTGAGCAGTAGTACCGTTCCTGCCAGTGGTAGTACCGCTTGGTACCAGAAAATTGCACTAGATCAAGAAAGGAATAAGGTCTTATGCAAACTTTGAGAGGTTGAGGATAGGAAGGCTTGAGTTGAAGACAAGAACACAACAAAATGACATGAGTACTCCAAGGTCAAAAGCAACTAAAAAGAAAGAACACTTGGAGTAGTCCAACACCCGAAAGCCTAAAACACGAACGCACAACTCAACCTAAAAGGAGCCAAGCCTCTCAAAGAGAGGGCGGTGACCGAGGTCACATATGTTTGAGTCAATTGGTATGGCACCTCGAAGATATTAACTGACCAAAACTCATCTTGAAGCACAAGTACCATAAAAAATGGTTAATGTGGAAGACCCGATCAATCTATGCATAATGGGGGGAGGGAGAGTTCATTGAGAGAACAACACTGCCCCTATGTCCATGCCTCCATCTAGAACAAGATAATATGACGAATGCGGTGGGGTGTGCCTAGATTCAAGCCACATTGCTCAAATCAATGATATTTTGCTCATGCCTTAACTCGCCAAATCTTCCTTCATCCAAAGGCTTCGTGAAAATATCCGCTAGTTGCTCTTGAGTGTTGATGTAGATGATCTCAATCTCTCCACACTTGATGTGATCCAGATGAAATGATGACGAATCTCAATATGCTTCATCTTGCTATGTTGCACCGGATTGTAGGATATCCTTATGGCACTTTCATTGTCACATAGAATAGGCACTTTGTCACAAGTGACACCATAATCCTTTAAATTTTGCCTCATCCATAACAAGTGTGCACAACAACTTGCGGCGGCTACATACTCGGCCTCGGTGGTGGAGAGAGACACACAATTTTGCTTCTCTGAGGACCAACTCACCAAAGAGCGACCAAGTAGTTGGCACCCTCTGGAAGTTGACTTCCTCTCCACAACGTCTCTCGTCCAATCCGAGTCCGAATATCCCATGAGATAAAAGCTTGCTCCTTTGGGGTACCACAGGCCAAAGTTTGGGGTATGAGCTAAATATCAAATGATTTGCTTGACCGCCACATAGTGGCTTTCCTTAGGTGCGGCTTGGAATCTTGCACACATTCCCACACTCAATATAATATCCGATCTAGATGCACAAAGATAAAGCAAGGATCCAATCATGGAGCAATATACCTTTTGACCCACCGTTTTACCATTGGGATCAATGTAAAGCTTGTATTTGGTTGGCATTGGAGTCTTAGCCGGCTTGACATCATCTTGCTTGAATCTCTTGAGCATGTCTTGGGTATATTTTGCTTGATTGATGAATGTCCCTTCTCTTCTTTCCTTGACATCGAACCCGAGAAAGAACTTCAACTCTCCCATCATAGACATCTCAAACTTCTCGGTCATGAGTGTGGCAAACTCATCATTGAAAGCTTTGTTTGGAGAGCAAAAAATAATATCATCAACATAGAGTTGGCATATGAACAAGTCCCCTTTGACCCTCTTTGTAAAAAGAGTGGGATCAATTTCCCAATTTCAAACCCGCGATCTTGCAACAACTCAGTAAGGTGCTCATACCACACACGTCGGGCTTGTTTAAGGACACAGAGTGCCTCGTCGAGCTTGTATATATGAGTGGGGAACTTGGGATCCTCGAACCCCGGGAATTGCTTGACATATACCAACTATTTTGGGTGGCATGCCTTTCCTGTCAATGAAAACGATCGAGTAGTTCCCAATACTTTCCATGCTAGATATATCATAGGCGGTTCCCAAACAGAAAATAAAGTTTATTCCTTTTTCCACCATACTTTCACATTCCACGGCTAACTGAATCCACGGGTGCCGTCCATACCAACACTTTCCAAGGAATTTATTATTTGACAACATAAAGGAAATTCATTTTTCATTTCGGGATTGGGCATCCATAATACCTTTGTCGTACTCTCGTGCAATGACAAGTGAATAAACGCTCATCGTGAGAATAACACATCTAGCATGGAAAAATATCAGCCACCCCCTACCGTTTCATGAGTGGTACGAGCACACAAAAGAGAAATTTATTTTGAAAATTAGAGGTGGCACATACAAATTTGCTTAGAACGGCACGGAAATACCGCATATATGTAGGTATAGTGGACTCAAATGGCAAAACTGGGTTTAAGGATTTTGGATGCACAAGTAGTGATCATACTTAGTAGCAAAAGGTCGGGAAGCATCCAACCAAGAAACGAAAAATCTCATAAGAGAGCATTAATCATAACTAACACCGAATAATGCACCACAAGTAGGGTGTAATTTCATTGCATAACTATTGAATTTCATGCTTGCATAGGGAATCACAAACCATAACACCAATATTCTTACTAAAGCATAATTACTCATCAACATGACTCACATATTATATCAACATATCGCAAAACTATTACAATGAATCAAGTTTATTTTGTCCAATGATCTTCATGAAAGTTTTTATTATATCCCTCTTGAATATCTATCACTTTGGAACTAATTTCATATGTTGCTTTTGATAGCTCAAACAAATCTAAGTGAAGAACATGAGCATAATTTTTTTTTTCTTCTCTCAAAATAATTTAAGTGAAGCATGAGAGAATTTCTTAAAAAAATTACTAACTCTCAAATAAATCTAAGTGAAGCATGAGAGCATTTATTCAAAAATACTAAAGCACACCGTGCTCAAAAAGATATAAGTGATGCACTAGAGCAATTCCATAACTCGTAAAGATTTAAGTGAAGCATAGAGAGCAATTAGCATAATTTTGGCTCCCTCAAATAGGTGTGTCCAGCAAGGATAGATGGCACAAAATAAAAATAAAAACAAGCAAATACTCATATAATAAAAGACGCTCCAAGCAAAACTCATGATATGTGACGAATAAAAATATAGTTCCAAGTAAAATACCGATGGTCGTTAGAAGAAAGAGGGGATGCCATTCGGGCATCCCCAAGCTTAGTTTCTTGCTTCTATTTTAGATAATAGCTTGGGATTCCATGGGGCATCCCCAAGCTTAGGCTCTTCTTACTCCTTATTCCTTCATCCATCGTGAACTCACCCAAAACTTGAAAACTTCAATCACATAAAACTCAACAAAACCTTCGTGAGATCCGTTAGTATAACAAAGCAAATCACTACTATAATTAGTGTTGCAAACCCATTCATATTTTATTTTTGCATTATATATACTGTATTCCAACTTTACTATAGCTTATACCCCCCCAATACAAACCATACATTCATCTAAATAAGCACACAACACAAAGAAAATGGAATCTATCAAAAATAGAACAGTCTGTAGTAATCTGAATACTTTGTATACTTCTGTAACTCCAAAAATTCTGAAAAAATAAGAAAGCGTGGGAAATTTGTATATCAATCTTGTGTAAACAATTCAGAGCAAAAGCACGTTTCTGTGATTTATGAAAATTAGTTTACTGAGCGCAAAAGTTTGTGTTTTTCAACAAGATCAAAGCAACTATCACCCAACATGATCCCAAAGGCTTTGCTTGGCACAAAAACTAATTAAAACACAAAAAAACACAATCGTAACAGAGGCATGATTGTGCAAACACTCAGGAATAGAAAGAAAAAGACAAAAATAAATTTTAGTCATTGGGTTGCCTCCCAACAAGCGCTATCGTTTTACGCCCCTAGCTAGGCATAAAGCAAGGATCTAAGTGTTGTCATCTTTGTTTCTAGATCCATTAGATGCCCTCATTATTGATTCATATGGTGGCTTAATTCTTGTTCTAGGTAAGTGTTCCATACCCTTCCTTAGTGGAAATTGAGATTTAATATTTCCTTCTTTCATATCAATCACGACACCGATAGTACGTAAAAACGGTCTACCAAGAATAATTGGACAAGACGGATTGCAATCAATATCAAGAACAATAAAATCTATGGGCACATAATTCCTATTTGCAAGAATAAGAACATTATTAATTCTTCCCATAGGCTTTTTAATAGTAGAATCCTCCAAGTGCAAATTTAAAGAACATTCTTCAATATCGGTAAGACCAAGCACATCACATAAAGATTTCGGAATTGTAGAAACACTAGGACCCAAGTCACACAAAGCAAAACACTCATAATTTTTAATCTTGACTTTGATAGTAGGTTCCCATTCATCATGTAATTTTCTAGGAATTGAAATCTCTAATTCCAATTTTCTTCCAAAGCTTTCATCGTAGCATCAACAATATGTTTAGTAAAAGCTTTATTTTGTTCATAAGCATGGGGTGAATTTATCATGGATTGCAACAAAGAAATACAATAAATCAAATAACAATTATCATAATTAAAGTCTTTGTAATCCAAAAGAGTGGGCACACCACTAGTTAATGTTTTGACCTCTCCAAACCCACTTTTATCAATTTTCTCACCAAGATTTTCACCCTCCAAATTATTGGGACGCCTTCTAGCTAAAGTTGAATCTTCTCCAGTCCCTTTATCATCAATATTAATTTTGCTAACCAAAGAATCGATAGAAGAAACACCAATCATTTTAAGATCTTCATCATTTTTATGAAAGCAATTCCTAGAAAATTCTTTTTCTAAACATTCTCTTTTAGCTCTAAGCATAGCGGTTCTTTTCTTACTTTCATCCATAGAAACATATAAAGCTTTAATTGATTCCTCAACCTTGGGCACAAAAATTTTCATCTTGAGATTTTCTACATCATGAGAAATTCTATCAATGCTTCTAGACATATCATCAATCTTATTCAACTTTTCTTCTATTGTACCATTGAAAGCTTTTTGAGTACTGATAAATTCTTTAATATTATTCTCAAGATCATAGGTGTTCCTATTGTTACTATAAGAAGGATTACCACATGAATTACCATAATTATTAGAGGAATTATAGGAAAAGGCCTAGGATTAAAATTACCTCTATAAGCATTGTTATTGAAATTCTTTCGCAAGATAAAATTCACATCTATGGCATCACTATTTTGCTCAATCAAAGTAGACAAAGGCACATCATTAATATCAGTAGGAGCACTTTTATTAGCAACCAATTTCATAAGAGCATCAACCTTTTCACTCAAAGTAGAGATTTCTTCAACCAAATTAACTTTTTTACTAGTGGGTGCTCTTTCAGTGTGCCATTGAGAATAATTCGTCCTAATATTGTCTAGCAATTTAGTAGCTTCACCCAAAGTAATTTCCATAAAGGTACCACCCGTGGAGGAATCTAAAAGATTTCTAGAAACAAAATTCAATCCCGCATAAAAATTTTGTATGATCATCCAAAGATTTAAACCATGAGTAGGACATTTTCTTAGCATCAATTTCATCCTTTCCCAAGATTGCGCAACATGTTCATGCTCACGTTGCTTAAAATTCATGATTTTCGTCCTAAGGGAAATAATTATCGCGGGCAGAAAATACTTAGTAATAAAAGAACCTTTGCACTTATCCCAGGAATCAATACTATTGTGAGGCAAAAAAGAAAACCAAAATTTTGACAATCTCACAAAGAAAACGGGAATAATTTCAACTTCACAATATCATTGTCCACATCTTTTTTCTTTTGCATATCACGTAATTCCACGAATGTGTTAAGATGGGACGCGGCATCCTCACTAGGAGTACCGGAAAATTGATCTTTCATGACAAGATTGAACAAAGCAGCATTAATATCACACGACTCCGCACTAGTGGCGGGAGGAGCAATCAGAGTGCTAAGAAAATCATTGTTGTTGGTATTGGAGAAATCACACAACTTGATGTTCTCTTGAGTCATCGTGACTACGCAACAAGATTGCACTAAAAAACAGATCTGACGAGAAAGCGGCGAATGAAAACGAGGGCGAATAAAACGACAAATTTTTGTGAAGTGGGGGAGAGGAAAACGAGAGGCAAATGGCAAATAATGTAAATTGCAAGGAGATGAGATTTGTGATTAGAAACCTGGTATATGTTGATGATGTCTCCCTGGCAACGGCGCCAGAAATTCCTTTTGATGTTGGCTTGAACTACGTCAATATTTCCCAAAGAGGAATGGATGATGTAGCACAACAACGGTAGGTATTTCCCTCAGTGATGAGACCAAGGTTATCGAACCAGTAGGAGAACCAAGCAACACTACGTAAACGCTACCTGCACACAAAGAACAAATAATTGCAACCCGACGTGTTAAAGGGGTTGTTAATCCCTTTCGGGTAACGGTGCCAGGAATTGGCGAGTTAACGGGAGATTAATTGTAGTAGATTGGAAAAATAGACTGCAAATAAAATAAAGTGTAGCAAAGTATTTTTGGGTTTTTGGAAATATAGATCTGAAAATAAAAGCGAATAAAAATAGATCTTGAAGGCAAATATGATAAAGAAGAGATCCAGGGGCCGTAGATTTCACTAGTAGCTTTTTTCAAGAAAAATAACATACGGTGGCTAAACAAATTACTGTTGGGCAATTGATAGAACTTCAAATAATTATGACGATATCCAGGCAATGATCATTATATAGGCATCACGTCGAAGATTAGTAGACCGACTCCTGCCTGCATCTACTACTATTACTCCACACATCGACCGCTATCCAGCATGCATCTAGTGTATTAAGTTCATGGAAAAACGGAGTAATGCAATAAGAACGATGAAATGATGTAGAAAAGATCTATTCATGTAGGAATTAGACCCCATCTTGTTATCCTTAATGGAAACGATATATACGTGTCGTTTCCCCTTCTGTCATCGGGATCAAGCACCGTAAGATCGAACCCATCACAAAGCACCTCTTCCCATGGCAAGAAAAATCGATCTAGTCGGCTTACTAAACCAAAGATTCGAGGAAGAAATACGAGGCTATAAGTAATCATGCATATAAGAGATCAAAAGAGTAAAATAACTTCCATTTATAAAAAACATAGATCTAATCATAAACTCAAAGTTCATCGGATCCCAACAAACACACCGCAAAAAAGAGTTACATCAAATAGATCTCCAAGAGACCATTGTATTGAGAATCAATAGAGACAGAGGAAGCCATCTAGCTACTAACTACGGACTCGTAGGTCTACAATGAACTACTCACGCATGATCGGAGAGGCACCAATGAGGATGATGAACCCCTCCGTGATGGTGTCTAGATTGGATCTGGTGGTTCTGGAACTTGCGGCGGCTGGAATTGATTTTCGTCGACTCCCCCGGGATTTCTGGAATATTGGGGTATTTATAGAGCAAAGAGGCGGTGCGGGAGGCGGCCGAGGTGGGCACAACCCACCTGGGCATGCCTGGGCCCCAGGCACGTCCTGGTGTGTTGTGCTCCCCTCGGAACCCCCCTCAGGTACTTTCTTGGCCCATCGTGTGTCTTCTAGTCCAGAAAAAATCACCAAAATGTTTTGCTGCATTTGGACTCCATTTGGTATTGATTTCCTGCGAAGTAAAAAAGAAGCAAAAACAACAACTGGCACTAGCACTATGTCAATAGGTTAGTCCCAAAAAATGATATAAAGTTGCTATAAAATAATTGTAAAACATCCAAGAATGATAATATAACAGCATGGAACAATAAAAAATTATAGATACGTTGGAGACGTATCATGACCCTCCCCCCCGGTGACCGTTCAAAAAAAAGACTTTACAGATTTCTACTACGCATACACCATTTTTAAATGCGTCAAGCTCGGGTCATTCTTTATTGGAAACACACAAATGATATGCTACAACCATTGTGGCGGTCCACTTCAAATGTTTTTGTCTTCATTGTGTACTTTTTCTCCGTGTTCTGGCGAGTTTTCTTAGAAATATTTTTCAGGTAGTGGGGTTTTGTTGCATATACAAATCAAGGTTCAAAATATCATATATAGGTTCTTAGCAGTTTGCTACCAACATATCGGATATCAGATATCAGCTGAATTATTGGCAATGTGTAGTTATATCAAAGAAAACAAATCCAACTTCCTTTCATTATTCTTGTTGAATGCATGTCTTTTAGCAAAAAGACCTATACAGTGCTTTGAAACGACAAATTTGGATTATCATTTTATTACTCATTAGTTAAGAAACTATTTAAGAAAAAACCCACAAAATACTTGGTTGAAGATAAAAAACTTAAATTATATCTATTTGTCTCTACATAACATTATACATGAATTTGCTAATGGATTGAAGTTGTAAATACAGAAACTAATTTTCAATGTTTCTAAGAAAGCATTGTTTTCATCTACGTATCAGTCTATATCAATGGACATATCAGATCAGATATAAGCCGTAGCGACCAGTATTTTGGTCCATATCGAAAGATACACGTGAAAATAATATGTTATAATTATATGGTTTTACCCCCAAAACTGGTATATTGGTCGTATCGCACTAGATCTAGATTTTGCTGCAATTTTTCCTACAAGGTTTTGCCATAGATGGACTAAAAATAGGTATTGCCATAGGGCAACGCTATGCGTCGGCCGGCGGATCTTTCTAAAGGACCCGTCGCCTCATGAGCCATTGAATTTTGTTTGAGATGACCGTCAGATTTAGCTGACAGCTTTGCAACATGGATGATGTTGCGCTCGGACATTTGCAAGAGAGTTGATGTTACAGAACTTTTGCAACAACGGTATCATTACAGATTTCGTTGCACAACAGAGGTCTCGTTGCAAATTTTTTTTGCAATAGAGCTAATGTTGCAGTTTTTTTGTCTTCATCTTTACATAGGCGTTATGCAAGAGAGTTTTGCAAGATCAATGATGTTGTAGTAATCTTTCTAGGAACAGGGAGGATGCTGCAAGAAAAAAATCACTATTGGTCATTCATCGCGATCTCCCGTCAAATGGTGATGAGGGAGCAGCGACGCTGTCCGTCCCCGCCAGGGCACCGCCAGCGGCGAGCGCCGCAACTCCGACCAGGTCGCCTCGCCTCCTTTCCAGCGAGGTGGGCCCACTGCATGCGGTCGACGGTCATGGTGGAACCAGATGGCAAAGGCGGCCATCGCGCCAGACCCCGGCTGCAACCTTGCTGCCATCCTCCTCTCCGGTGAGGTGGGCGGTTGCCGGGGCCTAAGCTTCGAGTGACACACATCTCTGTTTTGGTGCTGCGGGGATGAGGACACTACCGCCTCGCCTTCGTCTTCCTGAGTCTACAGACCACTTGTGGTGGTGGTAAAATTGCAACAATGGGCTAGTTGCAAAACTTGTGGTGGTGGTAAAATTGCAACAATGGGCTAGTTGCAAAACTTGTGGTGGTGGCCATGAAGGACGTGGCGTGCAGGGAAGGTGGTGGACGCTTTTTTTTGCGGTGGAAACTTGAGAGCTTTATTAAATAAAAGCATTCTCTGCACAGTCAGCCAAGAGGCTGCTGATCAAGAAGCTAGGAGTATTGTCTAGCCAGCTCTCGGTCACGTTAATCGTGCAAGCATGCTTGGCACAGATGTGAGCCGGACCGTTAGCTGACCTTGATACATGCTGGATTACAAAAGAAGTAAAACTACTAGCAAGCTCTCCAATCTCTACTATGATCGGTGCCACGACTGAGCGTGAATCGTGGCGATTGGTCCAGAGGTTTGCAACCTCCAAACAATCTGTCTTAAGGACGACTTTCGAAAAACCCCTTAGCTTGGCGAAGATGACACCATCTCTTGCTGCCACTGCCTCCGCAATGAGGGGATATGTCACACCGGGATATGGCTTGCTCCAAGCCCCCTGGAAGGAGCTCGGTGATCTTGCAACCCCTCCACCGCCCCTTTGCCTTCTTCTTGCCGAACAGCGGCATCGGTGTTGATCTTTACCCAAGGAGAGTCAGGTGGACGCCACCCATGTCCTCGTAAGACTACAGCGTGCCGTCGAGGTGCATCCAGGAGTGCTAGTGACTCCCTGGTTCTTCGGACTGATTGCGCCGGATCAAGTCTGTCCTCCCCATGTGTGAGCTTATTCCTTGAGTGCCAGACAGACCACATAACTAAGACTATGATAGTTCGCTCCCTGTTAGTGAATCGATCCTCGCATATGATATATTTGGCCCATGTGTCTGGGTGTAGTCATGGCAAATGGAAATTGAAGAGCTGTTGTGCCTCCTCCCAAAAGAGTTCTGCACGTGACCATTTCAGCAATGCATTCTCCAGATGAAGGAAATATGCCCTAGAGGCAATAATAAAGTTGTTATTTATATTTCCTTATATCATGATAAATGTTTATTATTCATGCTAGAATTGTATTAACCGGAAACTTAGTACATGTGTGAATACATAGACAAACAGAGTGTCCCTAGTATGCCTCTACTTGACTAGCTCGTTAATCAAAGATGGTTATGTTTCCTGACCATAGACATGTGTTGTCATTTGTGAACGGGATCACATCATTAGAGAATGATGTGATGGACAAGACCCATCCGTTAGCTTAGCATTCTGATCGTTGAGTTTTATTGCTATTGCTTTCTTCATGACTTATACATGTTCCTTGACTATGAGATTATGCAACTCCCGAATACCGGAGGAACACTTGTGTGCTATCAAACGTCACAACGTAACCGGGTGATTATAAAGATGCTCTACAGGTGTCTCCGAAGGTGTTTGTTGGGTTGGCATAGATCGAGATTAGGATTTGTCACTCCGATTGTCGGAGAGGTATCTCTGGGCCCTCTCGGTAATGCACATCACTATAAGCCTTGCAAGCAATGTGACTAATGAGTTAGTTGCGGGATTATGCATTACGGAACGAATAAAGAGACTTGCCGGTAACGAGATTGAACTAGGTATGGTGATACCGACGATCGAATCTCGGGCAAGTAACATACCGATGACAAAGGGAACAACGTATGTTGTTATGCCATTTGACCGATAAAGATCTTTGTAGAATATGTAGGAGCCAATATGAGCATCCAGGTTCCGCTATTGGTTATTGACCGGAGATGTGTCTCGGTCATGTCTACATAGTTCTCGAACCCGTAGGGTCCGCACGCTTAACGTTCGATGACGATTTGTATTATGAGTTATGTGATTTGATGTACCGAAGGTTGTTCGGAGTCACGGATGTGATCATGGACATGACGAGGAGTCTCAAAATGGTCGAGACATGAATATTGATATATTGGAAGGTTATGTTGGACACCGGAAAGTTTTCGGATGAGTTCGGGCATTTACCGAAGTACCGAGCGGTTACCGGAACCCCCCGGGGGCTTAATGGGCCTACATGGGCTTTAGTGGAAGAGAGAGGAGGCGACCAAGAGGTGGGGCGCGCCCCCTAAAGCCCAATCCGAATTGGGGAGGGGGGCGGCCCCCCTTTCCTTCTTCCCCTCTTCCCCTTCCTTCCCCCTCCTAGTTGGACTAGGAAAGGGGGGAAACCTACTCCTAGTAGGAGTAGGAAACCCCCCTTGGGGGCGCACCATGAGGCCGGCCGGCCCCCTCCTCCCCTCCTTTATATACGGGGGAGGGGGCACCCCATAGACACACAAGTTGATCTTAGCCGTATGCGGTGCCCCCCTCCACAGATTTCCACCTCGGTCATATTTTCGTAGTGCTTAGGCGAAGCCCTGCGTCGGTAACTTCATCATCACCGTCACCACGCCATCGTGCTGACAAAACTCTCCCTCGGCCTCAGCTGGATCTAGAGTTCTTGGGACATCACCGAGCTGAACGTGTGCAGATCGCGGAGGTGTTTTGCGTTCGGTACTTGATCGGTTGGATCGCGAAGACGTTCGACTACATCAACCGCGTTACTTAACGCTTCCACTTTCGGTCTACGAGGGTACGTGGACACACTCTCCCCGCTCGTTGCTATGCATATCATAGATAGATCTTGCATGATCGTAGGAATTTTTTTGAAATACTGCGTTCCCCAACAGTGGCATCCGAGCCAGGTCTATGCGTAGATGTTATATGCACGAGTGGAACACAAAGAGTTGTGGGCGATAATAGTCATACTGCTTACCAGCATGTCATACTTTGATTCGGCGGTATTGTTGGAGAAGCGGCCCAGACCGACATTACATGACCGCGTTCATGAGACTAGTTCTACCGCCGTGCTTCGCACACAGGTGGCTAATTGGTGTCTGTTTCTCCAACTTTAGTTGAATCGAGTGTGACTACGCCCGGTCCTTGTTGAAGGTTAAAACAGCACACTTGACGAAAAATCATTGTGGTTCTGATGCGTAGGTAAGAACGGTTCTTGCTAAGCCCATAGCAGCCACGTAAAACTTGCAACAACAAAGTAGAGGACGTCTAACTTGTTTTTGCAGGGCTTGCTGTGATGTGATATGGTCAAGACGTGATGATATATAAATTGTTGTATGAGATGATCATGTTTTGTAAAAGTTATCGGCAACTGGCAGGAGCCTTATGGTTGTCGCTTTATTGTATGAAATGCAATCGCCATGCAATTGCTTTACTTTATCACTAAGCGGTAGCGATAGTCGTAGAAGCAATAGTTGGTGAGACGACAATGATGCTTCGATAGAGATCAAGGTGTCAAGTCGGTGACGATGGTGATCATGACAGTGCTTTGGAGATGGAGATCAAAGGCACAAGATGATGATGGCCATACCATATCACTTATTTTGATTGCATGTGATGTTTATCTTTTATGCATCTTATTTTGCTTAGTACGGCGGTAGCATTATAAGATGATCTCTCACTAAATTTCAAGGTATAAGTGTTCTCGCTGAGTATGCACCGTTGCGACAGTTCGTCGTGCCGAGACACCACGTGATGATCGGGTGTGATAAGCTCTACGTTCACATACAATGGGTGCAAGCCCGTTTTGCACACGCAGAATACTCGGCCTCGGAACACTGAGACCGAAAGGTCGAGCATGAATCATACAGTAGATATGATCAACATATAGTGATGTTCACCATTGAAAACTACTGCATCTCACGTGATGATCAGACATGATTTAGTTGATTTGGATCACGTGATCACTTAGATGATTAGAGGGATGTCTATCTAAGTGGGAGTTCTTAAGTAATATGATTAATTGAACTTTAATTTATCATGAACTTAGTCCTGGTAGTATTTGCATAACTATGTTGTAGATCAATAGCTCGCGATGTAGCTCCCCGTTTATTTTTTATATGTTCCTAGAGAAAAACTATGTTGAAAGATGATAGTAGCAATGATGCGGACTAGGTCCGTGATCTGAGGATTATCCTCATTGCTGCACAGAAGAATTATGTCCTTGATGCACCGCTAGTTGACGGACCTATTGCAGGAGCAGATGCAGACGTTATGAACGTTTGGCAAGCTCGGTATGATAACTACTTGATAGTTTAGTGTGCCATGCTTTACGTCTTAGAACCGGGACTTCAAAAACGTTTTGAACTCCACGGAGCATATAAGATGTTCCAAGAGCTGAAATTGGTATTTTCATACTCATGCCCGAGTCGAGAGGTATGAGACCTCTCACAAAGTACTCTGCCTACAAGATGGAGGAGAATAGCTCAACTAGTGAGCATGTGCTCAGAATGTCTGAGTACTACAATCGCTTGAATCAAGTGGGAGTTAATCTTCTAGATAAGATGGTGATTGACAGAGTTCTCTAGTCACTATCACCAGGTTACTGGAACTTCGTGATGAACTATAATATGCAAGGGATGACGAAAGCGATTCCCCGAGCTCTTCGCGATGCTGAAATCGGTGAAGGTAGAAATCAAGAAAAGCATCAAGTGTTGATGGTTGACAAGACCACTAGTTTCAAGTAAAAGGGCAAGGGAAAGAAAGGGAACTTCAAGAAGAATGACAAGCAAGTTGCCACTCCCATGAAGAAGCCCAAAGCTAGACCCAAGCCTGAAACTGAGTGCTTCTACTGTAAAGGAAATGGTCACTGGAAGCGGAACTACCCCAAATACTTGGCGGATAAGAAGGATGGAAAATTGAACAAAAGTATATATGATATACATGTTATTGATGTGTACTTTACTAGTATTCATAGTAGCCCCTGGGTATTTGATACTGGTTCAGTTGCTATGATTAGTAACTTGAAACAGGAGCTACAAAATGAACAGAGACTAGTTGAGGGCAAGGTGACGATGTGTGTTGGAAGTGATTCCAAGGTTGATAAGATCACCATTGCACACTCCCTTTTTCCTTCGGGATTACTATTGGAACTAAATAAATGTTATTTGGTGTTTGCGTTGAGCATAAATATGATTGGATCATGTTTATAGCGATACAGTTATTCATTTAAGTCAGAGAATAATTGTTGTTCTGTTTACATGAATAAAACCTTCTATGGTCTTACATCCAATGTAAATGGTTTACTGAATCTCGACCACAGTGATACACATAATATTGATGCCAAAAGATATAAGTTTAATAACGTTAGTGCAACTTATTTGTGGCACTGCCGTTTAGGTCATATTGGTGTAAAGGGCATGAAGAAACTCCATGCGGATGGACTTTTGGAATTACTTGATTATGAATCATTTGATGCTTGCGAACCATGCCTCATGGGCAAGATGACTAAGACTCCGTTCTCAAGAACAATGGAGCGAGACACTGACTTATTGGAAATAATACATACCGATGTATGCGGTCCGATGAGTGTTGAGGCTCGCGGCGGGGATCATTATTTGCTGACCTTCACAGATGATTTGAGCAGATATGGGTATATCTACTTGATGAAACACAAGTCTGAAACATTTGAAAAGTTCAAATAATATCAGAGTGAAGTGGAAAATCATCGTAACAAGAAAATAAAGTTTCTACAATCTGATCGCGGAGGCAAATATTTGAGTTACGAGTTTGTCCTTCATTTAAAATTGTGGAATAGTTTCACAACTCATGCCACCTTGAACACCATAGCGTAATGGTGTGTCCGAACGTCGTAACCGTACTTTATTAGATATGGTGCGATTTATGATGTCTCTTACCGATTTACCACTATCGTTTTGGGGATATGCATTAGAGAGACCTGCATTCACGTTAAATAGGGCACCATCTAAATTCGTTGAGACGACACCACATGAAGTGTGGTTTAGCAAGAAACCTAAGCTGTCGTTTCTTAAAGTTTGGGGCTGTGATGCTTATGTGAAAAAGTTTGAACCTGATAAGCTCGAACCCAAATCGGAAAAATGCGTCTTCATAGGATACCCAAAGGAGACTGTCGGGTACACCTTCTATAATAGATCCGAAGGCAAGATATTCGTTGCTAAGAATGGATCCTTTCTAGAGAAGGAGTTTCTCTCGAAAGAAGTGAGTGGGAGGAAAGTAGAACTTGATAAGGTAATTGTACCTTCTCCAGATTTGGAACGTAGTTCATCACGGAAATCAGTTCCAGTGATACCTACACCAATTAGTGAGGAAGTTAATGATGATGATCATGAAACTTCAGATCAAGTTACTACCAAACCTCATAGGTCAAACAGAATACGTTCCACACCAGAGTGGTACGGGAATCCTATTCTGGAAGTCATGTTACTAGACCATGACGAACCTACAAACTATGAGGAAGCGATGATGAGCCTAGATTCCGGAAAATGGCTTGAGGCCATGAAATCTGAGATAGGATCCATGTATGAGAACAAAGTATGGACTTTGGTTGACTTGCCCGATGATCGGCAAGCCATAGAGAATAAAATGGATCTTCAAGAGGAAGATGGACGCTGATAGTAGTTACTATCTACAAAGCTCGACTTGTCGAAAAGGGTTTTTGACAAGTTCAAGATGTTGACTACGATGAGATTTTCTTACTCGTATCGATGCTTAAAGTCTATCCGAATCATGTTAGCAATTGCCACATTTCATGAAATCTGGCAAATGGATGTCAAAAAACTACATTCCTTAATGGATTTTTAAAGAAGAGTTGTATATGATGCAATAAGAAGGTTTTATCAATCCTAAAGGTGCTAACAAAGTGTGCAAGCTCCAGCAATCCATCTATGGACTGGTGCAAGCATCTCAGAGTTGGAATATACGCTTTGATAAGGTGATCAAAGCATATGGTTTTATACAGACTTGCTGTGAAGTCTGTATTTACAAGAAAGTGAGTGGGAGCACTACATCATTTCTGATAAGTATATGTGAATGACATATTGTTGATCAGAAATAATGAAGATTTTTTCTAGAAAGCATAAAGGAGTGTTTGAAAGGAGTTTTTCAAAGAAAAACCTCGATGAAGCTGCTTACGTATTGAGCATCAAGATCTATAGAGATAGAACAAGACGCTTGATAAGTTTTTTCAATGAGTACATACCTTGACAAGATTTTGAAGTAGTTCAAAATGGAACAGTCAAAGAAGGAGTTCTTGCCTATGTTGCAAGGTGTGAAGTTGAGTAAAGACTCAAAACCTGACCACAGCTGAAAATAGAAAGAGAATGAAAAATTCATTCCCTATGCCTCAGTCATAGGTTCTATGAAGTATGCTATGCTGTGTTCCAGACCTATTATGAACCTCACCATGAGTTTGGCAAGAGGGTACAATAGTGATCCAGGAGTGGATCACTGGACAGCGGTCAAAATTATCCTTAGTGGAATAAGGAAATATTTCTCGGTTATGGAGGTGATAAAGAGTTTGTCATAGAAAGTTACGTCGATGCATGCTTTGACACCGATTTGGATGACTCTGAGTCTCGATCTGGATACATATTGAAAGTGGGAGCATTTAGCTAGAGTAGCTCCATGCAGAGCATTGTAGACATAGAAATTTGCAAAATACATACGGATCTGAATGTGGCAGGCCCATTGACTAAACCTCTCTCACAAGCAAAACATGATCACACCTTAGTACTCTTTGGGTGTTAATCACATGGTGATGTGAACTAGATTATTGACTCTAGTAAACCCTTTGGGTATTGGTCACATGGGGATGTGAACTATAGAGTGTTAAATCACATGACGATGTGAACTATTGGTGTTAAATCACATGGCGATGTGAACTAGATTATTGACTCTAGTGCAAGTGGGAGCTTGAAGGAAATATGCCCTAGAGGCAATAATAAAGCTGTTATTTATATTTCCTTATATCATGATAAATGTTTATTATTCATGCTAGAATTGTATTAACCGGAAACTTAGTACATGTGTGAATACATAGACAAACAGAGTGTCGCTAGTATGCATCTACTTGACTAGCTCGTTAATCAAAGATGGTTATGTTTCCTGACCATAGACATGTGTTGTCATTTGATGAACGGGGTCACATCATTAGAGAATGATGTGATGGACAAGACCCATCCGTTATCTTAGCATTATGATCGTTGAGTTTTATTGCTATTGCTTTCTTCATGACTTATACATGTTCCTTTGACTATGAGATTATGCAACTCCCGAATACCGGAGGAACACCTTGTGTGCTATCAAACGTCACAACGTAACCGGGTGATTATAAAGATGCTCTACAGGTGTCTCCAAAGGTGTTTGTTGGGTTTGCATAGATCGAGTTTAGGATTTGTCACTCCGATTGTCGGAGAGGTATCTCTGGGCCCTCTCGGTAATGCACATCACTATAAGCCTTGCAAGCAATGTGACTAATGAGTTAGTTGCGGGATTATGCATTACGGAACGAGTAAAGAGACTTGCCGGTAACGAGATTGAACTAGGTATGGTGATACCGACGATCGAATCTCGGGCAAGTAACATACCGATGACAAAGGGAACAATGTATGTTGTTATGCCGTTTGACCGATAAAGATCTTTGTAGAATATGTAGGAGCCAATATGAGCATCCAGGTTCCGCTATTGGTTATTGACTGGAGATGTGTCTCGGTCATGTCTACATAGTTCTCGAACCCGTAGGGTCCGCACGCTTAACGTTCGATGACGATTTGTCTTATGAGTTATGTGATTTGATGTACCGAAGGTTATTCAGAGTCACGGATGTGATCACGGACATGACGAGGAGTCTTGAAATGGTCGAGACATGAAGATTGATATATTGGAAGGTTATGTTTGGACACCGGAAAGGTTTCGGATGAGTTCGGGCATTTACCGAAGTACCGAGGGGTTACCGGAACCCCCCAGGGGCTTAATGGGCCTACATGGGCTTTAGTGGAAGAGAGAGGAGGCGGCCAAGAGGTGGGGCGCACCCCCCTAAAGCCCAATCCGAATTGGGGAGAGGGCCGGCCCCCCTTTCCTTCTTCCCCTCTTCCCCTTCCTCCCCCCTCCTAGTTGGACTAGGAAAGGGGGGAAACCTACTCCTAGTAGGAGTAGGAATCCCCCCTTGGGGGCGCACCATGAGGCCGGCCGGCCCCCGCCTCCCCTCCTTTATATACGGGGGAGGGGGCACCCCATAGACACACAAGTTGAGCTTAGCCGTATGCGGTGCCCCCCTCCACAGATTTCCACCTCGGTCATATTGTCGTAGTGCTTAGGCGAAGCCCTGCGTCGGTAACTTCATCATCACCGTCACCACGCCATCGTGCTGACGAAACTCTCCCTCGGCCTCAGCTGGATCTAGAGTTCGTGGGACGTCACCAGTTGCCTCCGCCATGTCCAGTTGTCAGAGTCTATCAATTCGCTGACCCTGGTGATGTTGGTGTTCGGTGGTCGAGGGAGTGGGGACATCGTTGTGGTCGACGGGATCCACCGGTCCTCCCAGACCGCTATGGAAGATCCATCGCCAACCCTCTTGATCAAACCAGTAAGCAAAGCTTCTCTTCCCGCTATGATTGCCCTCCAAGTAGAGGAAGAATGTTTTGGGGCAGAAGCTTGCATGAAATCGGTATTCGGAAAATACCTGCCCTTGAGGATGCACGCACATAGAGAGTTGGGGCTCGTCAGTAGGCGCCATCCCAGTTTACCTAGCAGAGCCAAGTTGAAGGTGTGTAGGTCGCGAAACCCCATCCCACCCTTGCATTTTGGCGTAGAAAGCTTCTGCCATGAGATCCAGTGGAGCGAACGCTTGTTGATTGAGCTGCTCCACCAGTACTTCGCCATAGCCAACTTCAGATTCTTGCACACTTTCTTGGTCAGGAGAAAACAGCTCATGCTGAAAGTGGGGATTGCCTGTGCGACTGATTTAATCAGTGTCTCTCTTCCCGCACATGCAAACATCCTCTCCGACCACCCTTGCATCTTGCTCCTCGACCGCTCACCAATGTGATCAAACGTTCCGCTGGTAATCTTCCCCACTGCAGTGGGTAGACCGAGGTAGCGCTCGCTGAACGCCTCGACATGAGTGTCAAGCGTAGCCTTGATTGCTTGCCTGGTTGTGTTCGGTGTGTTTGGACTGAAATATATAGCACTTTTGTCCCGATTGACACACTGACCGGAAGCAGCACCATAAACTTGCATAATGCTGTCTAACCTCTCTGCAGATCGAGTGTCAGCTTTCATAAAAATAAGACTATCATCCGCAAAAAGCTAATGATTTACCCAAGGAGCTCTGTAGATGACCCGAATGCCTCTATCAATCTGCCCATAAGATTTGAGCAAGGACGAGAAGCCTTCTGCACATAAAAGGAACAAAAAAGGTGACATGGGACACCCTTGCCTTAAACCACAGGAGGGAGTGAAATAAGGTAGTAGTTCACCATTGACCCTAACAGTGAAACGGACCGGAGTAACACACTTCATGATCAGTCTCACCAAGTTGATGCCAAAGTCAATTTTGAGGAGGATGGCCTCGAGATAGCTCCATTCCACTCGATCCTAGGCTTTCATCATGTCAAGCTTGACGGCGCAAGCATAATTCTTCCCTTTCCTTCTTCTTTTCATGGCATATACACTTTCAAACGCGACGAGTAAGTTATCAGTGATGAGCCTACCGGGGATGAATGCGCTTTGCTCCTCGCTGATGATATCGTCCATGAAATCCCTGATCTTGTTTCTTGTTTGTAACAGCCTTTGCCCCGATTTTGTACAGCACTGGACACAAGGATATTGGGCGATATTGAGTGATATGTTGTGGGTTCCGTACCTTGGGAATAAGCGTGATAGATGTGTCGTTTAAGCCGGTTGGTAGGTCTCCACCATTAAGAAAATCCAGAACTGCATTCGTTATATCATCACCGAGTAACTACCAATGCTTCTGGAAAAAACCCGCTGTGAATCCATCGACACCAGGTACCTTTGATGGCGCCATTTGGAAAAAGGCCTTGCGTACATCCTCCGGTTCAAACAGTTTTTCTAGGGTTGAGTTCATGACCGGGGTAATGCGGGTCGGCACATGCGATAACACTACACTAGCGTCCGAGGGTCCGCGCGAAGTGTAGAGCTGCTGATAGAAGGCCTAAATCTCAGATTTTACCTCCTCACTATCAGCACATTCTAAACCATCCAATCTTCGCAGCCCCGCAATCTTGTTGATGCGCTGTCTTTGCTTGGCCTGCGCTTGGAAGTATTCTATGTTGCGATCCCCGTCGCGGAGCCTAAGAATTCGCGACCGTTGCCGCACCCATATCTCCTCTAAACGGAGAGCTTCTCGTAGTTTTGTAACTGTACTCTTTTCCTCATCACTCGGTACCCGTCCTAAGGACTGGCGCTGTAGTTTGTCGAGTTTTTGTTGCAGTTTCTGAACTGTCCTAGATAGGCAGCCGAATTCCTTTTTCCCCCATGGTCCAAGTCCTTGTTGCAGAGCACCAAGCGACTCAATCACTCCATGTAGACCTGGTGCGCGCTATTGATTGCGCCAACACTCGGCCACAACTCGTTCGTAGTCCACATGCGTCCGCCACACATTTTCGTATCTGAACGGTTTAGTACCCCGTCCTCCTTGGTCGCCCCGCTGCTTCCTGAACTCCAATTTGATGAAGCAATGATCGGATTCAGCAGCACATATGTGGCGGACATTCGTGAAACCAAACATTTGCCGGAACTGCTCGTTAGCAAATGCACGATCAATCCGGGCTTTTACGTTCGCTACTCCATCATGCCGGTTATCCCATGTGAAAGGAACACCCGTCCATCCAAGATCTTGGAGAGCACAATCTTCGACAGCTTCTCGAAATATTCGCATCTACCGTTCGGGCCGAGCTGAACGACTGAAGTGCTCATCAGCGTATAGCGTTTCATTGAAGTCTCCCATGCAAATCCATGCCTCATGCGATATGGAGTACAAGGTCCTTAGGAAGCGCCAGCTGTGGTGCCGGTCCTCCGCTCTCGGCGCACCATAAAAACCCGTAAACCTCCAGACATCCGAGTCATGATCAACTCTCCGCACCACAACTCAATGTGGCCGGTACTGTAGTTCTTCAGCTCAACAGACACATCTTTGGACCAGAACAGGCCTATGCCTCCATTTAGCCCCTGACTGTTGACCGCAAAACATCCAGAGAAACCTAAAGTGAGTTTCAGATTCTCTACTCTCTCTGCCCTAATCTTTGTTTCCATCACAAAGAGAAGGGCGGGAGTGCGGGACCTTCTTTCATCACCACATTGCGAAGCTCACAAACTGCCTCGGGTTCCCAAGCCCCCGGCAGTTCCAGCTTAAGCAAATCATTGGTCCTGGCAGGGCTGTCGCAGCCGCTGCCGAATTTTCAGAGTTCGTTGGGGTTGGTTTCTTTTTCTTTGGTTCTCTGACTGTGCCATCATCCTCAGCTCCATCCCCATCGACAACCAGCTCTTGGCCGGTGGTTTTGCCCTCCTCCTCATTTGTTTTGTGATTCATCAGCAAGGGCATCTCCACCTTCTTGTATACCTGAGTCGGCGGCCCTCCCTTGCGTTTAGGCGCCTTGTTCCTCTTCTTCGGTGAGTTCACCTCAGTACCCCAATCAGCTGCCGTGCTAGAGTTCATCGATTCTTGCTTACTATTTTTTGCTTGCTGGTTCTTTGACGACGAACTATCCGACGATGCAGCCCTCTTTTTCTCTTCCGGCGGCCGGAGTCCTTTACCAAACGGCAGATCACCGTTCTCATCCCTCGTACCCGGTGTTGGACAGAACAAATCCGAGTGGCCCAGCCGGCCACATGAAAAACAGAAGTGGGGGATATTTTCATACTGTATGTCATAAGGATCAGTTTGCCCCCTCCTTGCTGATTCTGTCAAAATCCACCTCCTCAATGGTTTGGCCACATCTAGGGTTACTCGAGCAAGCAAGAAGCCTCCATCATGGTCGAAGTGAATTAGGGTTGCTTTCTTGTGTATCTGTTTGGCAATCGCCTTGTTCCACCGCTCGTCCCTCAGATTGAACGGAAGATTCACAACCCTAGCCCAGACTTGCAATTTCTCAAACCTGAGTTCCGACGGCCTCATGCAATCATCGAACTCTGCCAAGATCACTGCGTGCTTGCTGATGTGCCATGGACTCCCGTCCCACACGCGATCATGATCCCTCTTTGTGGCGAACTCCGCCACAAATATATTCTCTCCGACTATGCGGAAGGACAGTCCTTTAGGGTTTCCCCGTGCGGGACGTAGGGCATTGGAGATTGTTTGGGTGTGCAATATATTCTGGTGCAGTACCTTCCCCGCGATCATCCACTTCTCCGGCATGCCCTCAACTCTGTCATCGAGGACCAGCGGTGTTGCCTCTTCCTCCGAGATGTCGAGTTTCCCCAACTGTTCCTCGAGACGAGCCCTGGCTGACTTGGGCGAGAGTTCCCCCCTCCCTTGCCGCCGCCGCTGCCTGATGCATCCATCTCTGGCCGGCGATCTCAAACGCGCCCCGTCGATCGAGCCCACGGGCGCCGCCAAGATCCGCTAAACCCTAGTTGCCCCAATCGCCTTTGGGAGGACCGCGGTTCCCGGAAAAGACAATCGCCTTTGGCACGACTAAGGTGGCGGACGCTGTGGGGTGCAAGGGTTTTCCTTTGCCATATATGTATGCGAGAAGAAATTGTACGAGGATGACTGAATAGTTGAGCACTTCCCATTTTTCTGCTACCACGATCGGACGAACTAAAACTTGATTTAGATGGGATCGGACGGCCGGGGAGGCAGCCATGTTTTTTCCCAGACCGCCTGACAGACGCCCAAAAAAGCAATCTGCAGAAATGGCGTCCGAGTCCGAACTGTAGTCACTAGTGAGATTTCAATGATTTGGAGATTGATTAGCGGCTTAATCAATCCGACTTTGGATTGGTAAGTAACTGGAATTAATCGACCCATATAATCAGAGGAGCTAAACGCTTCGCTTAACGCGAGATTACGCCGGGTAATCTCGATTACACCGCGGCAATTCGACATGGCGATGACCCTCTGGTCCGTGGACGTCAAGAGCGGCGAGACCGTGTGGTCCAGGCGCTTGCTGGAAGGCCGCCGTGGCGCCGTCACCGGCGTCTCCCTCGTCGGCCCGCCGAGCGACGGGAGCGTCGTCGTGGAAGCCTACGTCAAGAACGCCAGCGGGGACCACGCGTTCACGCTCGCGTGGCTGTCCACCGAGAGGCCCCGCGCGGAGCTGCCATGCCCGGTTATGGTGATGGACTCCGATTTCTTCTGCTCTCGCGTGATGCGGCGGGGAGGCGACCCCGCTGGCGGTGAGGCTGTCGCCGTTCGGATAGATGGTCACTTCAACGATCATCCGACGCTGTGGGAGCAGTTCGACGACGAAGATGATGATGACGAGGATGAATACTCGGTGGATTCGGAAGACGACGACGATGACAGCAACAGCGAGGAGGAGGAGGAGGAGGAGGAGGGGAGCGACGGCGAGGACGACGGACAAGCGACCAGCGCCGACGATAGCGTGATGCTAAGCACGCTACAGACACTGCACCGTAGGAAGTACGCCCCCGAGGGGCAATTCGTTGGAGGTTCTGCGCCGCGGTTCGCCTGCGCCGGGAGCACGGTCGGCGTCATGCGGGTCGCCGCCGTGGAGAGCCGAGGCGGAGACGACAGCAAGCAGATCTTGGTGCTCTACCGCTACACCCGCTTCAGGGCAACACCGGACGGCGTGGAACGGCGAGGGTGGCCGAAGGAGCACCAGCTCCGGTTCATCGCCACCGGCGACCACGTGGCGAGGTCGCTGGCGTGGGCCGGATCGTCTCTGGCCGTGCTGATATACCCCGGTTTCTTCAGCGAGAAGCTTGAGAAGAGCAAGCATCTTGAGGAGAGCAGGAAGCTCCAGGAGCTATGGTCTAGCTTGACGTCGCAGGTGAGCGTCCCGCCGGGAGCGAGACGCATCGAGGTGTTGGTGGACGTCGGCAACCTCCAGCGGGCGGACTACACGCCCGCGAGCATGAGGCACATGTACGCCGCGCTGGAGAGCATGGTGGCGGGCCCGGGGCCCGAGCGCTTCATCGGCATGGAGTTGCACTTGCCGGAGCCGGTACGGTGCGGCGCGGAAGGCGAATCAGCCGACGATGACGATAGCGGCAGAAACGCGGACGAGCGGCCGGCAAAGCGGAGGAGGGTAGACGTCGCTGGGGAGGATTGCCCCGTCTGCTTGCAGCTGCTGGAGGTGGAGGGCGACGACCTCGCCGCGTGGCCCGGGTGCAGCAAGCCGCACGTATTCCATAGCGCGTGCTTGGAGCGCGCCCTCGTGGAGAGCGTCCGGTGCCCGATGTGCAGGCACAAGTTGTCCATGGAGCCCAAGCTAGAGTGATCGATAGACCCAAGCAAGGGCGTCGCATGGTTGTACTAAGAAGTTTGTGCAGTGTATCATTCCCTTGTAGCTATAGTTAGCTAATTTCTTCAGATTTGCTTATGTTTTTCTCGAGGATAGCATTCATTCGACTGATTGATAATGTAAGTTCATCCATCGATGAATTGCTTCAGATGTATTTTGTATGAACGTATCATTGTAATTGTTGTTTTTTCGCGGAAAAACTTTCGATCTATTCATCAATTGTCAAGGTAGCAGAAAGAACACTAGAAGTAAAAATTACATCCAGGTTCGTCGATCACCTAGCGATGATTATAAGCACTGGAGCGAGCCGAAGGCGCACCGCCATCATCGCCCCTCCCTTGTCAAAGCCGGCGAAACCTTGTTGCAGTAGACAACCGGGAAGTCGTCGTGCTAAGGTCTCACAGGACCAACGCACCAGGATAGCAACCGCCGCCGATGAAGGCAAGCATAGATCGAAAGGATCCAAACTGTAGAGACACGAACGTAGATGAACGAAGATCGGATCCAAGTGGATCCACTAAAGAAAAACGCCGGCCAAATCCTGTGAGATCTGTCGGAGACACACCTCCACATGCCCTCCGATGACGCTAGATGCATCGCCGGGGCGGGGGCTACGTGGGGAGAATCTTATTCCATCTTCAGGAAGCAACCGCTGCCTCGCATTCCTGAATAGACATAAACCCTAACAAAACTCAAGAAAACACCTAAAGTAGCCCTCCCGCTGGCAAGCGCCGTGCCTCCATGTAATGGCTTTAATGAAAGGAAAATGTGTTTGTTCACTTCCCCAATTGTGTGCCTACTCTTTTTTTTATTAGTGAAATGGTTATTCATCAAAGTTGCTTCCTTCAAGTTGTCTGCTTTTTTCCCAGTGACCATTGTTGTCAAGATGAATGATTTACTCCACTACCAACATTATCTTCATGTATATGACCTCCAAATCCTAGAGTAAGATTTCATTACTTGCGTCGAAACGGAATTGACACAAATTTTAGGTTGGACTCGACCGATTCTTTGTCAAGCATGGTTGATTTCTCTGGTGGCTTTTGAATGATTATTTTCTGACGAAACCTTGTCAGGAGAGCAGAGTGCTCCTACAATTTCATTAAGAAGAAGAGAGTGGCCCAGTTTATAAGGAAGACTATGATGAAAACCACACAATCGGATGATTGATTAGGGGATAACCATGTAAAAATCCCGGCGACTAGCACGAGCAACCGCAAACCCAAAACTAGACTCCGCCACCAAACGCAAAACCAACGACCGAGGGCCACAAGGACCTGGGGTAGAGGTGAAGAAGCTCTTCAACACTGCCTCCAAGAAGTAAATGGCGCTCGCGGGTGTCAATGTCACTGACACCAACCCCATCAAGACAAAGTTTTTGCCGAGAGGTCCGCACACCCCCACCCTACCAAACCCCTTGGGAGGGGATCCAGCCACGCCAGCAGCCACCGCAATCTAGATCTAGCCAAACATGATCTAGTGTCGGGTGGACTCTTCCGCTAATGACCCAACCAAACATTTCTCCGGATCATGGGATTCACTCCATTTTGTCGGACTTGCCATCACACAAGAACTATGATTGGACAATGAACCCCAAGATCCTAAATTTTCCCAATACCAACCAAAGTCAGGAAGACACCCCTGGATCAACCTGAGGAGGGGGAGGCAAGGACGGGTGAGGGGGGGGGGTAAAGACAGTGATCAGTCGGAAGGAAAACTCATTGCAACGGGCCGCCAGAGGACAGGCAGACTCTAGATCGAAACCCTAGAGGACGTAGAAGAACCATCTATCGCGTGTCGGCCCGTCAGGGGCCTGGCTCGACACGTGACTAAACGGGTCATGCCCGGCACACGACGCGCCTTGGGCCATGTTCGGACTGCGAGGCCGACACGGCATGACCCCTTTTTAATTATTTCTTGCTATAATATGTATAGTAAAAAATACCCCAAATAAATAGGCCCATTAGAGCTAAACGTGTCGCGTGCCAACCTATTTTTTCGGATAAATGTTGCCGCTTTATTACTTCAACGTAAACAGAAATCTCATCCGAAATAAAGTCCAGAATGCAGTCTGGAGGAACAGAGAGCCATACTTTACAAAGTTCTTCTCCCATTCCAACCTTAGCTAATCTATCAGCGGCACCATTTGCACTACGACTAACCCACGTCACTTTAACCTGCTGAAAGCTCTTGAGCATTCCCTTAATCTCTATTGAATGTAAATGAGTATGAATCGAACTTATATCTTTCATTGATCATCGGATGGTATTTATACAAGGCTTTGCGTCTCTTGGCAAAGTCGGTTACAAAGAGAAGGCGCTTGTTCGGTGATCACAGGCGTCTGTACAATGAGAAAGCGTCCGTATGGACACATGCGTCCGTATGGCGCTTTGGGCATACAAACCGTCTATTACGGTTATGAACTAATTCTAACACTCCCCCTTGCACAAAGCTACGTCTTGTATGTCTTGTGTCCTTGTATAATCTTGAAAATACTCCATGTAGTCTTGATGATCTTTGAAGTTGATAATTACTCCCCCAAAACCCTGTGGGAAAAATGTGAGGAGAATAATATTTGATATGTTGTTAAAACTCCTTAAAAACCCAGTGGGAAAAATAAGAAGAAAATGGTACAACATATAATGGTAATTGTCTCTTTGATAACTTATATGAGAAAAACCTCGAGAGGATAAAACTCATTGGTAAGTTTAGAGGACAATTTATATGCCTTGTATACATCTGTTAAAAACCCCGGTGGGGAAATAGGAAGTATGACATATATTCTTGTGTTGATATTACCTCATTAAAAACCTTGATGAGAACCTTGAAAGTAAACTCATAAGGGAAAAAGAGTGTAATATAATGTTTGAATAGGTTATAATTCAGGAAGAGACTCCCCCTGATCCTTGCAATTTAGGTGCAATATGCGTAGTGATATTGCTTTTGTATAACCGGTTTGCATCGGAGCAACACAAGTATTATTACCTTTGTAGATAATAATTGGTGATTCAATAGAACCAATGTTGTATGTGTTTTATCATTCCGTGAATCCACACATATTTATGTGAAGCCTTGTATTTCAGAATGATAGGTGGTTGTAGCCACTAGAGTCCTTTTGAAGACAACAATGGAATGGCAAGCCCACCATATAGGTACAAGAAGCCTATTAGTGATCTGACATCACGGGGATTGGATAAGTAGTCAGTATCAGCGCATCCGATGATATTGGAGTTCAGATTTCTCTGAAATTTTACAAATAGGTTAAGGTATTTGGTGCATTGGAGATATCGAAAGATACTCTTGTTCCCGTCCACTAGTGTTAGGTCGAATGGCACTGAGATATGGAACATCATGTCCCAACATCTCTTCTCCATCTTTTATGGTTTTGAATGTATGTTTCTCTACGTCTAGAGATTGAACACCCATAGAGTTTAGATGGATATGACTTGTCCATATTTGAATTTCTCCAATAATTTCTGGATATAGGTAAAACGGTGTACCATATTTCTTGAGTGAAGGTGCTCGAATTGTAGCTAAAGTAAAAAAATGGGTATTTACTTATATCCTTCTTCTCGAAATCCATCTTTAGATGATGACATCTTTCATGAAAATCTTCTGTGTTGCTAATGATGTTATAATCATAACATACACTGATTATGAATATCATATTGAAAATTTCTTGATGAACACGTTGAAAAATCATCATTGTTAGAGTATTCCTTTTGTAAAAGGAACTCACTAAGTCGGTTGTACCTTCCGACTATTGTAAGTCATGTAGTGACTTATAGTTTACACTATGTATGTTGTGATTTCTGTTTGGATTCATAATTGGGATTCCTATGGGGAACTTATATGTATGAATCAAGTGACACATGAGTATATGGTCACTACATCTATCAACTGCATAAATAGATGATTTGTACTGCCATTGAGACAAGTATCGGAAAGTGATTCCACTTGTGTCTAGAGAATGTATCTTGGGTATCTGCGTGAACCTTTATGCTACATGCCTTGCTATTGACTCACCACCTTGTTGTTCTCATTCCACTTTTGGACGAAAACTGGTGTAGGTATTTCTTTTGTGTATACCTTCCATTTATTGAGCAAGACTATTTCTCCTTGGGTTGCTTCCTTTGATTGAGTCCAGTCCAAGCGAGTGCTTTTCAAACTCTGCCATGGCCATGGTCTTTGGATCTGAATCATTGTAAAGGTTGTTTGCAATATGGTGGAGAATGTATGTCGACAGTTGTAGGCTTTAGTTATATGATTCTCCAGAATGTATATAGTTGGTGAAAATCTTGTTTACCCTTGGTGACTCTTCGTGGTTTCCCCATACGGTCGAGTCTAGGTATTCCAATATCCCAGTCATTGTGTGCATTATTGAGCTGGGTTGTGGTGGTTTTTCATCCACTGGGTGTATACTACCCATTTTGTGTCTATCAACGTTAAGTTGACTTGCATTTACTGTTTCGAGGGTTTCTTCCTCACTTTCCTTTGTTGCTTGCAAGAAGCTGAATCCTGCTTTGTGACCGTACTTCTCCCCCTCTTGATTTGAACAAAGAGTTGAGTGGTTTTGTTGGTACCTCCACTCTTTCTGGCACAATTGTTGCAAGATTATAGGATTTTTTACATATTTGTAGCCAGTAATGGATTTGGCAGGTTATTTGCAACCTATTACAAAGTTTTCTGAACGTGAAGTTCAATGTCTTAAGTACGTGAATTTGAGGCAGAAATGTGTCAAACATTCCAATTAATTTCCTGGCATTCATTTTTGGTACTTAAAGTCTCCCCCTAATGCCTTGAAATTTTCCTCACTAAGCATACTAGCCTTGAATAACTCCCCCTGATAGGGGCTTCAGGTATTTGACGGAAATACAGTTATTCCTCACATAGATCCTAATTTTCTGTGAGGGGCCATTGATGTATGACGTGGTGGTGATATTGGTATGCAACCAAATAATCGCAGATGGGAAATTCTTTTGATTTGCACGTACTAGTTTTAGAGGGAAGGTACTACGAGATGTAGTATGCGGCAGTTGAATCATGTCAGCAGGGTGTAAAACTGCATGACTCCAACTCAAGGTTGGTAGTTTGCAATTCATTAGTCAGACGTGCTATGAGCTTAATTTTCTTTCACAACCCAGCCATTTTGAGTGTGGATATATGGGACCAAGTGCTGAGCTTCAGTCCATATGCCATACAATATCATTGAAGGCTAGTGAGGAGAGTTGAACTGTGTTGTCCATTCGAATTGACTTGATTCGATTTTGTAAATAATGAGCTTGTAATTTAATACCTTATCTCATTATTATGGAAAATACATGGTTGTGTGGCTAGTAGGCACACATGGGACCATGGTGGAGATGTGTCTATTAGAACCATGAAATTCTTTAAAAGTCCACACAATGGTTGGATATCCTCACAAACTACGAATATTGTGAGAATTTAGCATAATATAAACCACGACTAATGGAATTGTTGATAATTTTCCGCATCATCCATATGTTGGGATGAACAAGGCGTTCATGCCAAGTTTGGAATGCATTAGCATTCTGGAAAATTACCTTATTCACAACATATGTAACGGGTTCGTGCAATACCGACAATAGGTGATTCTGCATTAAAAAAATGCCTTTCATATCCGTTGTTATTGGTAAAAGGGAGATACTACTCCTCTTTGTTGTCATCATAAGTTACAACATGGAAACCATTCTGTCGGATATCTCTGCACTTATAGGGTACAACTTGAACCAATATACTATAAAGTGTTCTTGGTTAATACTTTTATACCCATAGGGAGTGTAGTGTGGCACGACCAAAGCCAACAATTCTTGTATCATGTCAAACGATTATTAAAATATATCCTTGTCTCTTGGTGAGATTTTTGAATATATATTTCCCTTATGTGTAGAGTTTTTGGTTGCATTGTCCACAAAGAATATTTTCTCTTCCATCGGATTGACTTCCGTAGAATTCTATATATAGAATTGAAGAATTTTCAATGTGAAAATCTTTATCAGATATATAGAACACATACAAATTTATTTGTATCATGAGTGATGATACAATATACTGTGATTTACAGTATTTGATAACACCTACATATTTATTAAATAAATAGATGTTGATAAGGAGTTGAGAGACTAGTAAAGTCTCCAAACAAGTCATTTGAAGCATATTCGATGACCATGTTCTCCGTGTTTATGGGATTTTCTGACGGTTGGAGAGTCTTGTTGTTCCATAATGTGAACATATGACTACCTTGGTATTGTCAGATTGAAAATTGAAGTTTTCTTCATATCTTTACCCTTGAGAAGGCCAATTGTGTCACGTGGATTTTTGATACAAATTGACCATATGTGGCTTGTACTTCTTGTTGCGTTTGCATGTACCCTTCGAGTTTGTTGATTGGTTTCTAGTAAAGCCATCGAACTTGTTGTAATTCTGAAAATTTGCACCTACTACGGGTGGAGGAGAGACACGAAGGAATTCATCAAGTTTCTCCCCCCTAGAGTAGTGCATTTATGTGATCGGAATAAATTATGTACTTTAGCATGGTATTATTGCTATAAGATCCTGTCAGCGGAAAACATAGTAGATAATGTCTTCTATCTTCTCCATTTTGTAGGTTCTTTTTCGCAAATCGCAAGCTGAAGCAAAAGGTATGAACCTCATGCTTATTGTCTCCGACAGATATGAAATCTTTGAGTCGGGAATGATTTAAATCATGACTTGCTGCTAAGCAGTATGACTACCTTTTGCTATTCATAACTAATTTAGAACTTTCCCACATGGTGCTTATAGTTTTCGCCATCAAATATTCAGAATTATGATCTGGATGGATCCATATGAATTTTGATCGGCTAGCCGCACATCTATCCCATTGGGATTTTGAAATGCCGCTATGATTCCACGAGACGCGTGGTTGACCTCAACATTAATAGCCCATGTATGATAGTTGTGACCGTCGAGAGAGAAATCATCGAATTTTTGTCATCTTGGCATACATGAGGTTGAAACCATACATTTGTTCAATCTACTTGTACGTAAATTGTAATCGTCATGGTTATGTGCTAACAAAATTTGCAAAATTGTGAGTTCAAGTGAATACTTGAAGTTTGTTTGATGTAGAACTCAAAACATCTATGACTACACTTTCGAGATATCACCATTTTTATAGAGTCCGTCCCGTTTCGAGATATCACCAAATGGAGCCCGTCTCGTTTCGGGATATCAACAAATGAGGTCCATCTCGTTTCGAGATATCAACATTTGTGGTCCGTCTCGTTTCGAAGGTAGTCACTTCACAATTTGTTTGCAAATCAATTCAATTCGAATTAAGTCATTATGTGCCTTTTCAGCATTTTTGGACTTAATTGATGGTGAGTTGATATTTAATTTTGCAAGAAAATAAATCTCAATTGCAAAAATAATAGTATTGTACCATTTATATATGTTATAGGGATTGCAAAATGCAAACACATTGAACATATAGTCATTTATAGACACAATATGGTCAAGAACATTAATATACACAATAATTGAGTATATTATGTATTTACACAGGCTCCAAAACATGTAGTACTTTGAAACCTGTACTAGCTAGTACTAGCTGTAATTTGACCAATCTGCCAAAGTGCTCTATACGAGCTATTAAACAAGTACTTTGCTGGAGCCTGGCCATAACGTATCTAGATGGACTAATTGGCAGCCTGGAAAAGACCAGCCTGGCTGGTCGATCGGATAAGGAGAGAATGACTAGGAGAGAGAGCGACTCAAGCCACGTCCGAATCCCCAATCCTTTGACCAACACACGCGGAGGCTCCCATGGCCGCTCGGCCGCATCAACGCGGAGAGGTGCTCCCGCCGTGCTCTTCCTCGTCGGAGGAGCCGCCGGGGAGGCGGGTGCTAAGCACAGCGCCATTGGGGAGGCCAAGGGAGGCGGGCTCCCATGTGCCTGCGCGGAAACCGTGCTAGTGGGAGGCCATTGCCGCCGCGGCGCAGGATGCGGCGAGCTTCGGGTGGCGGCGTCGGTGGCCGCGCTGGTGACGGGAGGTCTCCGTCGGCTGCCGCCGGGTCGTTCCGGACGGCGCGCGTCGCCCAACCGCTGGTCGTGAAGACCAAGCGCGCCAGGAGCACCACCGTGCCAGGAGGCCGCGGCCGCGTACACGGCGGACCGCAAGGATGCAAGCCGTGCTATACCGCGGGCATGGCTACAGCCGAGGCAAGCGCGGATGCGAGCGTTGCGGAGGTTCGCGCAGGGCCGATCACCGCGATGGGTGCTGTTGGCCACCGCCGCCGGTCCTCCGAAGGAGGTCGCGATGGGGAAGCCTCAGGAAATTTACTTACCGATGTTTCTGATCTTCCTATCCCCCTTCTTCCTCTCTTCTTTTCTGTAGACTCAATTCACTCGGTGGCGAGCGTGAGCGCCGCCGGGCTCCATTTGCCGGTGCGGCCGGAGTAGCATCTTGGCGGCGGGACGCCAATGGCCAGGAGACGGCGGCGAGCGCCCGTGCGCGGCGAAGATGGAGTGGTCGCCGGCGGCGACGGGGATGATGGCCACGGCCTCCGCCGGGGGTACCTGCATCTAGTCCGAAGGCGGCCGCACGCGCTGGGTACCGTCGCCGATGGGCCATGGTCCGCGCGCCGTCACCTCGTCCTCCAGGCACCGACCTCTCCCTTTCTTCCGTTCTTCTTTTCCTGTGATTCTGGGCAGAGCTCTCGGCAGAGCAAGTGCTGATAACGTGTTGAATGTAAATGAGAATGAATCGAACTTCTATCTTTCATTGATCATCGGATGGTATTTATACAAGGCTTTGCGTCTCTTGGCAAAGTCGGTTACAAGGAGAAGGCGCTTGTTCGGTGATCACAGGCGTCTGTACAATGAGAAGGCGTCCGTATGGACACATGCGTCCGTACGGGGCTTTGGGCATACAAACCGTCTATTACGGTTATAAACTAATTCTAACAATCTCCTCCACATGCGGCCCTACAGCTGAGAGATTCTTCTCCGAGTTGTTAGTCATAGCCACCACAGTTGAGTTATCACTCTCCAGATGTAGCCTCCGCACATTTACCTCCGCTGCAAGCTGGATGGCTCTCTTGCAAGCTTGTAACTCCACCATCTCCGGGTCTGCCGACCTGCTGTAGTGGTGGCAAGCTGCAGCCTTGAACGCTCCTACATGATCACGGAGCACAACTCCTTCCCCTCCTTTGGCACGCTGCAGCCTTGAACGCTCCTAAACGTGTCGCGTGCCAACCTATTTAATATGTCTCTTGCCTGGTGTTGCAACGCGCATGCCGGTATGGCATGACCTGTTTATAATCCGGCCGACGTGGGTTGGGCATGCCAGAGGCGTTTAACAAGGGGTCGGGTTGTGTTGAGCCGTGCTGGCCCACTTGGCCAGGTTTGGGCCTATTACCACATTTTGCAAAACGGTCCTGCCTGTTTCTCTAAAAAAACATTTTCATGGCCTGCTGTTCGTACACCCTGAAAAAGTCTCGCCCCTCCCCTCGTGAACCGAACTCTCACGATGCCGCCTACCCTCCTTAAGAGCATCTCTAGCAGATCCCACAAAACGGCCTCCCGCAAATCCATTTTAAGGTTCCCCCGAAAACGGTATTGCGATACCACGAGGGCTTTTGCTGTATGAGTTTACGGGGTCGGCTTCGCATCGGAGCCGTCGTGGTACCGCAAAATTATTTTCGGGGGAACCTTAAAATGATTTAAAGCAAATTCATGATTTTGAACAATGTAATCTTAATACAACATCAATATAAATCAAACTTATTACTGTTTTAGCATCATAAAATACAATAATCATCTTTTTCGACAAAGGGTGTTTTTTATTGACTCAAAATCAGCATCAAGCGATACAATTGTAGTGAGTACACACCCGGCCTCTGCATAATTAGGATGCACAAAACCAACACTAACGCACACACGCAAAGTATCACGTCGGCAAATAGCAAAGTCATTCAAGACCGAAGCTATGCCTAGGCGAAGGGGAAAAAGAAAAAAACCGAAAGTGAAGAAAACAACGATTGATGACACACTAGTAGAAAAGGGGGCTTTTGTCCCGGTTGGTAAGGGCCTTTAGTCCCGGTTTTTGAACCGAGACTAAAGGGTCGTTACTAATGCCTCCCCCCTTTAGTCCCGGTTCTTACACGAACCGGGACTAAAGGCCGTCCACGTGGACGCAGCCTGGAGCTCCACCTTTAATCATTTTATGATTTTTTTTTGAAATTTTTTTTTGCGATTTTTTTATTTTCAAATTTCTGAATTATTTTAACCTCTAATCTCTAATCACCACCCCTCATCACTGCTCAATTTATCCTCTAATCTCTAATCACCCCTCATCATTCCAAATCATCTAACTTCCCGGACGGTCACCCATCCTCTCACTACTCCAGCCTGAGCACGCTTAACTTCCGGGTTCTATTCTCCCTCGTTCCCAAGTCTGCACTTGTTGTTTTCCTGACAATAGTAAGATGTCAATTCTATTAACCCTCAGGAATTTAGCTTGAGCATGAAGTGACACATTTCACTGTTTGAGTTTGAAACTATTGTTTTAAAAAACAATAATTATTTAGTAACACTAATATTTCTGGAATAATTAGTTTGACCATTGTTTGACCACTGTTTGGCCACAATTTGACCACAGTTTGACCAGATTTGACCAAAATTCAAAAAAACTGAAATAATTATTTAGTAACACTAATATTCTAGAACAATTAGTTTGACCATTGTTTGACCACAGTTTGACCACAATTTGAAATTTTTTGAATTTTTTGCCTCTCCAGATCTTAAAAGCCCCGTAACTTTTTTCTGTTAGGTTTTTGAGGATTTTGAAAATGTTTAACGGGGTTTGCCCCGTTAAATTCGGATGTAACTTTTCGAGTAGATGATTTTTTATATAAAATACTTTTTCATCCGAGTTCGTATGCAAAAGTTATGCCCATTTTAAGAAATTCCAGAGAGATTTTCCAAATAAAGTCAAAATTCATATTTGTTAATTTTCCCAACAACTAGACCACATATCACATGGGAAACTTATTTTATTTTATTTTTTTGACATTTCCATCATTTTCTTTTGTTTTTTCTAAAACTGAAAAGGCGGTCCACAGGGGGGGTAGAGTTTGAAAATGGGACCTTTAGTACCCGTTCGTGCCATGAACCGGTACTAATGCCTCAAAGCCCATTAGTACCGGTAGGTGGCACCAACCGGGACTAAAGGTCTAACCTTTAGTCCCGGTTGGTGCCACCAACCAGGACTAATGGGCATCGCACCCTTTAGTCCCGGTTCGTGGCACCAACCGGGACTAAAGGGCCCAGGTGAACCGGGACTAATGCCTTAGCCGCACGAACCGGGACGAATGCTCACATTAGTCCCGGTTCGTGACTGAATCGGGACTAATGTGAATACTGCCATGTGACCAAAGCCCTGTTTTGTACTAGTGACATACAACAGTGGCCATCGGCTCCAATCATCTCTTGACAGCACAAGGACTACGAAGAAGGTTCTTCAAAAGCGATGTCTTCACGAAGAGAACGACGTGCAAGCGCCGCGTCGCCTGATCCGACCATCGAAGATCAGATCGTGGGTTTTCACCTTGAAGATCAAGTCCGAGAAAACTCCGAGCAATGCCTTCATCAAAGTTACGACACATAGAAAGTCGTCATTGCCAGGTATAACAAAATGGTAATACCTAGGTATACAATAACCATCTTAATTACAACAAATGTTCAAATCCGAATAATTAAAACAATAACGAATGGTCCGAAATTGTTCAAATCGCGCATGTATACAAATAAGATCAAATGGATAAAATGGGAGTCTACCTCCCATACAGTTGCCACTGGGGCTTAGTGAGATCATCACAGAGCTGGGTGTGCGTGACATTGTCCTCAATCTGCCGGTATGTCTCAAGAAATGCATTGATCCGATCTGTATTCCTGACAGGCTTGACATGGCTACCAATATTCTCATAGAAAAACTATAACTTTAAATCTCTCTCATCCTCGATAATCATGTTGTGTAGAATTACACATGCAGTCATGATATTTGAGAGGTATTTCTTATCCTAGAAGCGATCAAGACCTCAAACAATGGCAAACTGGGCTTGCAACACACCAAATTCCCTCTCAACATCTTTTCAGCATACTTCTTGTGCTTGGGAAAAAATGTGCTTATTGCTTTTTGTCTCACCGATGGTCTTCACAAATGTTGATGATGAAGGATAAATACCGTCGGCAAGATAATGCCCCATGGTATAGTCATGTCCATTGACAATATAGTTGCAACCCAGAGTTTCTTCAATACCAAGCCGAGCAAAAGATGTGATCTTTGTAATACATTGATATCACTAAGAGAACCCGACAATCCAAAGAAGCAATGTCAAAACCACAAGTCATGCGAAGCCACTGCTTCGAGCACTATCGTAGGATTACAACACAATCGTAGGATTATGTATATGGCTGGTGTACTGCCCGCCCAAGCCACAGGGCAGCTCTTACACCTCCAATGCATGCAATCCACACACCCAAGCATCTCCAACCATCCTCTTGCTTCATTCATGGCCATCAACTTTTTGTGTCCTCATTGGGAGGTCGAAGATACTAGGGACAAAAAACCTGGATCAAAACCTTGGCAAACAGCCGCACGCATTTGAATGCCATATGATACCACTCTCATTGTCGCCGATATCTTTTGGTATGAATTAAACCCATGCAAACCGACGACATTTCTCTGGCGAGTGAAAATTGATAGTTTTGCTCGCAAGCTTCCACAATGCGAACAAAAAGATATATACGCATTTGATAAACGCCTACGGAAGAGGTGAGCTGGATAGGCTGGTACCTCGTCGAATTAATCTTTCATAAGCATGGAATGGCCCTTCATAAGGACCATCTTCATCGAATCCGATCCGACTAAAGTGGGAGAGACAGACACCCGCTAGCCACCTTATGCATCAAGTGCATGTCAGTCAGTGGAACCTGTCTCACGTAAGTGTACGTGTAAGGTCGGTCCGGGCCGCTTCATCCCACAATGCCGCCGAATCAAGATAAGACTAGTAACGGTAAGCAAATTGAACAAATCATCGCCCACAACTACTTTGTGTTCTACTCGTGCATCGAATCTACACATAGACCTAGCTCATGATGCCACTGTTGGGTAACGTAGCAATAATTCAAAATTTTCCTACGTGTCACCAAGATCAATCTAGGAGATGCTAGCAACGAGAGAGAGGGAGTGCATCGTCATACCCTTGAGGATCGCTAAGCGGAAGCGTTACAAGAACGCGGTTGATGGAGTCGTACTCGCGGCGATTCAAATCACGGAAGATCCGATCTAGCGCCGAACGGACGGCGCCTCCGCGTTCAACAAACGTACAGCCCGGGGACGTCTCCTCCTTCTTGATCGAGCAAGGGGAGAGGAGAAGTTGAGGGAGAACTCCAGCAGCACGACGGCGTGGTGGCAATGGAGCTCGTGGTTCTCCGGCAGAGCTTCACTAAGCACTACGGAGGAGGAGGAGTTGGAGGAGGAGAGGGCTGCGCCAGGCCAAGGGTGCGGCTGCCCTCCCACCCCTCCATTATATATAGGGGCAAGGGAGAGGGGGGCCGGCCCCTTAGATCCCATCTGGTGGGAGGGGCGGCGGCCAGGGAGGGTGGCTTGCCCCCCAAGTCAAGGGGGCGCCCCCTCCAGGGTTTCCCCCAACCCTAGGCGCATGGGCCCTAGGGGAAGGTTGGTGCCCAGCCCACTTAGAGGCTGGTTCCCTTCCACCTACAGCCCATAAGGCCCTCCGGGGCAGGTGGACCCTCCCGGTGGACCCCCGGAACCCCTTCGGTGGCCCTGGTACAATACCGGCATACCCCCGAATACTTCCGGTGACCGTATGATGACTTCCCATATATAAATCTTTACCTCCGGACCATTCCGGAACTCCTCGTGACGTCCAGGATCCTATCCGGGACTCCGAACAACCTTCGGTAACCACATACTATTTCCCATAACAACTCTAGCGTCACCGAACCTTAAGTGTGTAGACCCTACGGGTTCAGGAACCATGCAGACATGACCGAGACACCTCTCCGGCCAATAACCAATAGCGGGATCTGGATACCCATATTGGCTCCCACATGTTCCATGATGATCTCATCGGATGAACCACGATGTCGGGGATTCAATCAATCCCGTATACAATTCCCTTTGTCTATCGGTATGTTACTTGCCCGAGATTCGATCGTCGGTATCCCTATACCTTGTTCAATCTCGTTACCGGCAAGTCTCTTTACTCGTTCCGTAACGCATGATCCCGTAACTAACTCCTTAGTCACATTGAGCCCAGAGATACCTCTCCGTCATACGGAGTGACAAATCCCAGTCTCGATTCGTGCCAACCCAACAGACACTTTCGGAGATACCTGTAGTGCACCTTTATAGTCACCCAGTTACGTTGTGACGTTTGATACACCCAAAGCACTCCTACGGTATCCGGGAGTTGCACAATCTCATGGTCTAAGGAAATGATACTTGACATTAGAAAAGCTCTAGCAAACGAACTACACGATCTTGTGCTATGCTTAGGATTGGGTCTTGTCCATCACATCATTCTCCTAATGATGTGATCCCGTTATCAATGACATCCAATGTCCATGGTTAGGAAACCATAACCATCTATTGATCAACGAGCTAGTTAACTAGAGGCTTACTAGGGACATGTTGTGGTCTATGTATTCACACATGTATTACGGTTTCCAGTTAATACAATTATAGCATGAACAATAGACAATTATCATGAACAAGGAAATACAATAATAACCATTTTATTATTGCCTCTAGGGCATATTTCCAACACGTATCTATAATTTTTTATTGTTCCATGCTATTATATTATCTGTTTTGGATGTTTAATGTGCTTTGATATGCTATTTTATATTATTTTTTATGACTAACCTATTAACCGAATGCCCAGTGCAAAATGCTGTTTTTTGCCTATTTCAGTGTTTCGCAGAAAAGGAATATCAAATGGAATCCAAACGGAACGAAACTTTCGCGAGGATATTTCTTCAAACAAACGCAATCCAGGAGACTTGGATTTGAAGTCAGAGACGCAACGAGGCGGCCACGAGGCAGGAGGGCGCGCCCCCCACCCTCGTGTGCCCCTCATAGCTCCACCGACCTACTTCTTTTGCCTATATATACTCTTATACCCTGAAAACATTCAGGAGAGCCACGAAACCACTTTTCCACCGCCGCAACCTTCTGTACCCGTGAGATCCCATCTTGGGGCCTTTTCCGGCAATCTGCCTGAGGCGAATTCGATCATGGAGGGCTTCTACATCAACATCATAGCCTCTCTGATGAAGTGTGAGTAGTTTACCACAGACCTTCGGGTCCATAGTTATTAGCTAGATGGCTTCTTCTCTCTCTTTGGTTCTCAATACAAAGTTCTCCTCGATGTTCTTGGAGATCTATTCGATGTAATACTCTTTTGCGGTGTGTTTTCCGAGATCCGATGAATTGTGGGTTTATGAACTTGATTATCTATGAATATTATTTGGTTCTTCACTGAATTCTTATATGCATGATTTGATATCTTTGCAAGTCTCTTCGAATTATCGGTTTAGTTTGGCCTACTAGATTGATCTTTCTTGCAATGGGAGAAGTGCTTAGCTTTGGGTTCAATCTTGCGGTGCTCGATCCCAGTGACAAAAGGGGAACCGACACGTATTGTATTGTTGCCATTGAGGATAGAAAGATGAGGTTTATATCATATTGCTTGAGTTTATCCCTCTACATCATGTCATCTTGCTTAAAGCGTTACTTCGTTCTTATGAACTTAATACTCTAGATGCATGCTGGATAGCGGTCGGTGTGTAGAGTAATAGTAGTAGATGCAGAATCGTTTTGATCTACTTGACACGGACGTGATGCCTATATTCATGATCATTGCCTTAGATATCATCATAACTATGCGCTTTTCTATCAATTGCTCGGCAGTAATTTGTTCACCCACCGTAATACATGCTATTTATTTTGCAATCTTTATTTTCCAATCTATACAACAAAAATACCAAAAAATATTTATCTTATTATCTTTATCAGATCTCCAGGAGTTGAAGTTAATATTTCAAGCAAATGCTCGGATTGAGAGATATGAAGTCTCCAATAAGTTCTGTAGCTGTAAGATGGAGGAGAATAGTTCTGTCAGTGAGCATATACTCAAAATGTCTGGGTATAATAATCACTTGATTCAACTGGGAGTTAATCTTCCGGATGATAGCGTCATCGACAGAATTCTTCAATCACTGCCACCAAGCTACAAGAGCTTCATGATGAACTATAACATGCAAGGGATGGATAAGACGATTCCCGAGCTCTTCGCAATGCTAAAAGCTGCGGAGGTAGAAATCAAGAAGGAGCATCAACTGTTGATGGTTAATAAGACCACCAGTTTTAAGAAAAAGGGCAAAGGGAAGAAGAAGGGGAACTTCAAGAAGAACAACAAGCAAGTTGCTGCTCAAGAGAAGAAACCCAAGTCTGGACCTAAGCCTGAGACTGAGTGCTTCTACTGCAAGCAGACTGGTCGATGGAAGCGGAACTGCCCCAAGTATTTGGCGGATAAGAAGGATGGCAAGGTGAACAAAGGTATATGTGATTTACATGTTATTGATGTGTACCTTACCAGAGCTCGCAGTAGCACCTGGGTATTTGATACTTGTTCTGTTGCTAATATTTGCAACTCAAAACAGGGACTGCGGATTAAGCGAACACTGGCCAAGGACGAGGTGACGATGCCCGTGGGAAACGGTTCCAAAGTCGATGTGATCGCCGTCGGCACGCTACCTCTACATCTACCTTCGGGGTTAGTATTAGACCTAAATAATTGTTATTTGGTGCCAGCGTTGAGCATGAACATTATATCTGGATCTTGTTTGATGCGAGATGGTTATTCATTTAAATCAGAGAATAACGGTTGTTCTATTTATATGAGTAATATCTTTTATGGTCATGCACCCTTGAAGAGTGGTTTATTTTTGATGAATCTCGATAGTAGTGATACACATATTCATAATGTTGAAACCAAAAGATGCAGAGTTGATAATGATAGTGCAACTTATTTGTGGCACTGCCGTTTAGGTCATATTGGTGTAAAGCGCATGAAGAAACTTCATACTGATGGACTTTTGGAATCACTTGGTACTTGCGAACCATGCCTCATGGGCAAGATGACTAAAACGCCGTTCTCCGGAACTATGGAGCGAGCAACAGATTTGTTGGAAATCATACATACAGATGTATGTGGTCCGATGAATGTTGAGGCTCGCGGCGGATATCGTTATTTTCTCACCTTCACAGATGATTTAAGCAGATATGGGTATATCTACTTAATGAAACATAAGTCTGAAACATTTGAAAAGTTCAAAGAATTTCAGAGTGAAGTTGAAAATTATCGTAACAAGAAAATGAAGTTTCTACGATCAGATCGTGGAGGAGAATATTTGAGTTACGAGTTTGGTCTACATTTGAAACAATGCGGAATAGTTTCGCAACTCACGCCACCCGGAACACCACATCGTAATGGTGTGTCCGAACGTCATAATCGTACTTTACTAGATATGGTGCGATCTATGATGTCTCTTACTGATTTACCGCTATCATTTTGGGGTTATGCTTTAGAGACGGCTGCATTCACGTTAAATAGGGCACCATTGAAATCCGTTGAGACGACGCCTTATAAACTGTGGTTTGGCAAGAAACCAAAGTTGTCATTTCTTAAAAGTTTGGGGCTGCGATGCTTATGTGAAAAAGCTTCAACCTGATAAGCTCGAACCCAAATCGGAGAAATGTGTCTTCATAGGATACCCAAAGGAGACTGTTGGGTACACCTTCTATCACAGATCCGAAGGCAAAACATTCGTTGCTAAGAATGGATCCTTTCTGGAAAAGGAGTTTCTCTCGAAAGAAGTGAGTGGGAGGAAAGTAGAACTTGATGAGGTAACTGTACCTGCTCCCTTATTGGAAAGTAGTTCATCACAGAAACCGGTTCCTGTGACGTCTATACCAATTAGTGAGGAAGTTAATGATGATGATTATGAAACTTCAGATCAAGTTGTTACTGAACCTCGTAGGTCAACCAGAGTAAGATCCGCACCAGAGTGGTACGGTAATCCTGTTCTGGAGGTTATGTTACTAGACCATGACGAACCTACGAACTATGAAGAAGCGATGGTGAGCCCAGATTCCGCAAAATGGCTTGAGGCCAATAAATCTGAGATGGGATCCATGTATGAGAACAAAGTGTGGAATTTGGTTGACTTGCCCGATGATCGGCAAGCCATTGAGAATAAATGGATCTTGAAGAAGAAGATTGACGTTGACGGTAATGTTACTGTCTATAAAGCTCGACTTGTTGCAAAAGGTTTTCGACAAGTTCAAGGGATTGACTACGATGAGACCTTCTCACCCGTGGCGATGCTTAAGTCTGTCCGAATCATGTTAGCAATTTCCGCATTTTATGATTATGAAATTTGGCAAATGGATGTAAAAACTGCATTCCTGAATGGATTTCTGGAAGAAGAGTTGTATATGATGCAACCGGAAGGTTTTGTCGATCCAAAGGGAGCTAACAAAGTGTGCAAGCTCCAGCGATCCATTTATGGACTGGTGCAAGCCTCTCGGAGTTGAAATAAACGCTTTGATAGTGTGATCAAAGCATTTGGTTTTGTACAGACTTTTGGAGAAGCCTGTATGTAAGGGAAAGTGAGTGGGAGCTCTGTAGCATTTCTGATATTATATGTGGATGACATATTGCTGATTGGAAATGATATAGAATTTCTGGATAGCATAAAGGGATACTTGAATAAGAGTTTTTCAATGAAGGACCTCGGTGAAGCTGCTTATATATTGGGCATCAAGATCTATAGAGATAGATCAAGACGCTTAATTGGACTTTCACAAAGCACATACCTTGACAAAGTTTTGAAGAAGTTCAAAATGGATCAAGCAAAGAAAGGGTTTTTGCCTGTGTTACAAGGTGTGAAGTTGAGTAAGACTCAATGCCCGACCACTGCAGAAGATAGAGAGAAGATGAAAGATGTTCCCTATGCTTCAGCCATAGGCTCTATCATGTATGCAATGCTGTGTACCAGACCTGATGTGTGCCTTGCTATAAGTTTAGCAGGGAGGTACCAAAGTAATCCAGGAGTGGATCACTGGACAGCGGTCAAGAACATCCTGAAATACCTGAAAAGGACTAAGGATACGTTTCTTGTTTATGGAGGTGACAAAGAGCTAGTCGTAAATGGTTACGTTGATGCAAGCTTCGACACTGATCCGGACGATTCTAAATCGCAAACCGGATACGTGTTTACATTGAACGGTGGAGCTGTTAGTTGGTGCAGTTCTAAACAAAGCATCGTGGCGGGATCTACGTGTGAAGCGGAGTACATAGCTGCTTTGGAAGCAGCAAATGAAGGAGTCTGGATGAAGGAGTTCATATCCGATCTAGGTGTCATACCTAGTGCATCGGGTCCAATGAAAATCTTTTGTGACAATACTGGTGCAATTGCCTTGGCGAAGGAATCCAGATTTCACAAGAGAACCAAGCACATCAAGAGACGCTTCAACTCCATCCGGGATCTAGTCCAGGTGGGAGACATAGAAATTTGCAAGATACATACGGATCTGAATGTTGCAGACCCGTTGACTAAGCCTCTTCCACGAGCAAAACATGATCAGCACCAAGGCTCCATGGGTGTTAGAATCATTACTGTGTAATCTAGATTATTGACTCTAGTGCAAGTGGGAGACTGAAGGAAATATGCCCTAGAGGCAATAATAAAGTTATTATTTATTTCCTTATATCATGATAAATGTTTATTATTCATGCTAGAATTGTATTAACCGGAAACATAATACTTGTGTGAATACATAGACAAACAGAGTGTCACTAGTATGCCTCTACTTGACTAGCTCGTTGATCAAAGATGGTTATGTTTCCTAGCCATTGACATGAGTTGTCATTTGATTAACGGGATCACATCATTAGGAGAATGATGTGATTGACTTGACCCATTCCGTTAGCTTAGCACTCGATCGTTTAGTATTCTGCTATTGCTTTCTTCATGACTTATACATGTTCCTATGACTATGAGATTATGCAACTCCCGTTTACCGGAGGAACACTTTGTGTGCTACCAAACGTCACAACGTAACTGGGTGATTATAAAGGTGCTCTACAGGTGTCTCCGAAGGTACTTGTTGGGTTGGCGTATTTCGAGATTAGGATTTGTCACTCCGATTGTCGGAGAGGTATCTCTGGGCCCACTCGGTAATGCACATCACTATAAGCCTTGCAAGCATTGCAACTAATGAGTTAGTTGCGGGATGATGTATTACAGGAACGAGTAAAGAGACTTGCCGGTAACGAGATTGAACTAGGTATTGAGATACCGACGATCGAATCTCGGGCAAGTAACATACCGATGACAAAGGGAACAACGTATGTTGTTATGCGGTCTGACCGATAAAGATCTTCGTAGAATATGTAGGAGCCAATATGGGCATCCAGGTCCCGCTATTGGTTATTGACCAGAGAGGTGTCTCGGTCATGTCTACATAGTTCTCGAACCCGTAGGGTCCGCACGCTTAACGTTCGTTGACGATATAGTACTATGAGTTATGTATGTTGGTGACCGAATGTTGTTCGGAGTTTTGGATGAGATCACGGATATGACGAGGAACTCCGGAATGGTCCGGAAGTAAAGATTGATATGTGGATAGTAGTGTTTGATCTCCGGAAAGGTTCCGGAATCCATCGGAAGGGGTTCCGGATGTTTCCCGAAATGTTTGGGCACGAGAACACTTTATCTGGGCCAAAGGGGAAAGCCCACGAGGTTTTTGGAAAGCGCAAAAGGAAGTTTTGCGGAGTCCAGGGGCCAGACGCCAGGGTCCTGGCGTCTGGGTCCAGACGCCGGGAACCCTGGCGTCTGGCCCTGGAGTCCGAGAAGGACTCTTGCCTTTCGGGTGAAACCGACTTTGTGGAGGCTTTTACTCCAAGTTTCGACCCCAAGGCTCAACATATAAATAGAGGGGTAGGGCTAGCACCCAAGACACATCAAGAAACACCAAGCCGTGTGCCGGCAACCCCGTCCCCTCTAGTTTATCCTCCGTCATAGTTTTCATAGTGCTTAGGCGAAGCCCTGCGGAGATTGTTCTTCACCAACACCGTCACCACGCCGTCGTGCTGCCGGAACTCATCTACTACTTCGCCCCTCTTGCTGGATCGAGAAGGCGGGGACGTCATCGAGCTGAACGTGTGCAGAACTCGGAGGTGCCGTGCTTTCGGTACTTGGATCGGTCGGATCGTGAAGACGTACGACTACATCAACCGCGTTGATATAACGCTTCCGCTTACGGTCTACGAGGGTACGTAGACAACACTCTCCCCTCTCGTTGCTATGCATCACCATGATCTTGCGTGTGCGTAGGAATTTTTTGAAATTACTACGTTCCCCAACAGTGGCATCCGAGCCAGGTTTTATGCGTAGATGTCATATGCACGAGTAGAACACAAGTGAGTTGTGGGCGATATAAGTCATACTGCTTACCAGCATGTCATACTTTGGTTCGGCGGTATTGTTGGATGAAGCGGCCTGGACCGACATTACGCGTACGCTTACGCGAGACTGGTTCTACCGACGTGCTTTGCACACAGGTGGCTGGCGGGTGTCAGTTTCTCCAACTTTAGTTGAACCGAGTGTGGCTACGCCCGGTCCTTGCGAAGGTTAAAACAGCACCAACTTGACAAACTATCGTTGTGGTTTTGATGCGTAGGTAAGAACAGTTCTTGCTAAGCCCATAGCAGCCACGTAAAATTTGCAACAACAAAGTAGAGGACGTCTAACTTGTTTTTGCAGGGCATGTTGTGATGTGATATGGTCAAGGCATGATGCTATATTTTATTGTATGAGATGATCATGTTTTGTAACCGAGTTATCGGCAACTGGCAAGAGCCATATGGTTGTCGCTTTATTGTATGCAATGCAATCGCCCTGTAATGCTTTACTTTATCACTAAGCGGTAGCGATAGTCGTAGAAGCATAAGATTGGCGAGACAACAACGATGCTACGATGGAGATCAAGGTGTCGCACCGGTGACGATGGTGATCAGGACGGTGCTTCGGAGATGGAGATCACAAGCACAAGATGATGATGGCCATATCATATCACTTATATTGATTGCATGTGATGTTTATCTTTTATGCATCTTATGTTGCTTTGATTGACGGTAGCATTATAAGATGATCTCTCACTAAATTTCAAGATAAAAGTGTTCTCCCTGAGTATGCACCGTTGCCAAAGTTCGTCGTGCCCAGACACCACGTGATGATCGGGTGTGATAAGCTCTACGTCCATCTACAACGGGTGCAAGCCAGTTTTGCACACGCAGAATACTCAGGTTAAACTTGACGAGCCTAGCATATGCAGATATGGCCTCGGAACACTGAGACCGAAAGGTCGAGCGTGAATCATATAGTAGATATGATCAACATAGTGATGTTCACCATTGAAAGCTACTCCATTTCACGTGATGATCGGTTATGGTTTAGTTGATTTGGATCACGTGATCACTTAGAGGATTAGAGGGATGTCTATCTAAGTGGGAGTTCTTAAGTAATATGATTAATTGAACTTAAATTTATCATGAACTTAGTACCTGATAGTATCTTGCTTGTCTATGTTGATTGTAGATAGATGGCCCGTGTTGTTGTTCCGTTGAATTTTAATGCGTTCCTTGAGAAAGCAAAGTTGAAAGATGATGGTAGCAATTACACGGACTGGGTCCGTAACTTGAGGATTATCCTCATTGCTGCACAGAAGAATTACGTCCTGGAAGCACCGCTAGGTGCCAAACCTGCTGCAGGAGCAACACCAGATGTTATGAACGTCTGGCAGAGCAAAGCTGATGACTACTCGATAGTTCAGTGTGCCATGCTTTACGGCTTAGAACCGGGTCTTCAACGACGTTTTGAACGTCATGGAGCATATGAGATGTTCCAGGAGTTGAAGTTAATATTTCAAGCAAATGCCCGGATTGAGAGATATGAAGTCTCCAATAAGTTCTACAGCTGTAAGATGGAGGAGAATAGTTCTGTCAGTGAGCATATACTCAAAATGTCTGGGTATAATAATCACTTGATTCAACTGGGAGTTAATCTTCCGGATGATAGCTTCATTGACAAAATTCTTCAATCACTGCCACCAAGCTACAAGAGCTTCGTGATGAACTATAACATGCAAGGGATGGATAAGACGATTCCCGAGCTCTTCGCAATGCTAAAAGCTGCGGAGGTAGAAATCAAGAAGGAGCATCAAGTGTTGATGGTTAATAAGACCACCAGTTTCAAGAAAAAGGGCAAAGGGAAGAAGAAGGGGAACTTCAAGAAGAACAACAAGCAAGTTGCTGCTCAAGAGAAGAAACCCAAGTCTGGACCTAAGCCTGAGACTAGTGCTTCTACTGCAAGCAGACTGGTCACTGGAAGCGGAACTGCCCCAAGTATTTGGCGGATAAGAAGGATGGCAAGGTGAACAAAGGTATATGTGATATACATGTTATTGATGTGTACCTTACTAGAGCTCGCAGTAGCACCTGGGTATTTGATACTGGTTCTGTTGCTAATATTAGCAACTCAAAACAGGGACTACGGATTAAGCGAACACTGGCCAAGGACGAGGTGACGATGCGCGTGGGAAACGGTTCCAAAGTCGATGTGATCGCCGTCGGCACGCTACCTCTACATCTACCTTCGGGATTAGTATTAGACCTAAATAATTGTTATTTGGTGCCAGCGTTGAGCATGAACATTATATCTGGATCTTGTTTGATGCGAGACGGTTATTCATATAAATCAGAGAATACTGGTTGTTCTATTTATATGAGTAATATCTTTTATGGTCATGCACCCTTGAAGAGTGGTCTATTTTTGATGAATCTCGATAGTAGTGATACACATATTCATAATGTTGAAACCAAAAGATGCAGAGTTGATAATGATAGTGCAACTTATTTGTGGCACTGCCGTTTGGGTCATATTGGTGTAAAGCGCATGAAGAAACTCCATACTGATGGACTTTTGGAATCACTTGATTATGAATCACTTGGTACTTGCGAACCATGCCTTAGACTAAAACGCCGTTCTCCGGAACTATGGAGCGAGCAACAGATTTGTTGGAAATCATACATACAGATGTATGTGGTCCGATGAATGTTGAGGCTCGCGGCGGATATCGTTATTTTCTCACCTTCACAGATGATTTAAGCAGATATGGGTATATCTACTTAATGAAACATAAGTCTGAAACATTTGAAAAGTTCAAAGAATTTCAGAGTGAAGTTGAAAATCATCGTAACAAGAAAATAAAGTTTCTACGATCAGATCGTGGAGGAGAATATTTGAGTTACGAGTTTGGTCTACATTTGAAACAATGCGGAATAGTTTCGCAACTCACGCCACCCGGAACACCACAGCGTAATGGTGTGTCCGAACGTCGTAATCGTACTTTACTAGATATGGTCCGATCTATGATGTCTCTTACTGATTTACCGCTATCATTTTGGGGTTATGCTTTAGAGACGGCTGCATTCACGTTAAATAGGGCACCATCGAAATCCGTTGAGACGACGCCTTATGAACTGTGGTTTGGCAAGAAACCAAAGTTGTCGTTTCTTAAAGTTTGGGGCTGCGATGCTTATGTGAAAAAGCTTCAACCTGATAAGCTCGAACCCAAATCGGAGAAATGTGTCTTCATAGGATACCCAAAGGAGACTGTTGGGTACACCTTCTATCACAGATCCGAAGGCAAAACATTCGTTGCTAAGAATGGATCCTTTCTAGAGAAGGAGTTTCTCTCGAAAGAAGTGAGTGGGAGGAAAGTAGAACTTGATGAGGTAACTGTACCTGCTCCCTTATTGGAAAGTAGTTCATCACAGAAACCGGTTCCTGTGACGTCTATACCAATTAGTGAGGAAGTTAATGATGATGATCATGAAACTTCAGATCAAGTTGTTACTGAACCTCGTAGGTCAACCAGAGTAAGATCCGCACCAGAGTGGTACGGTAATCCTGTTCTGGAGGTTATGTTACTAGACCATGACGAACCTACGAACTATGAAGAAGCGATGGTGAGCCCAGATTCCGCAAAATGGCTTGAGGCCATGAAATCTGAGATGGGATCCATGTATGAGAACAAAGTGTGGACTTTGGTTGACTTGCCCGATGATCGGCAAGCCATTGAGAATAAATGGATCTTCAAGAAGAAGACTGACGCTGACGGTAATGTTACTGTCTATAAAGCTCGACTTGTTGCGAAAGGTTTTCGACAAGTTCAAGGGATTGACTACGATGAGACCTTCTCACCCGTAGCGATGCTTAAGTCTGTCCGAATCATGTTAGCAATTGCCGCATTTTATGATTATGAAATTTGGCAAATGGATGTAAAAACTGCATTCCTGAATGGATTTCTGGAAGAAGAGTTGTATATGATGCAACCGGAAGGTTTTGTCGATCCAAAGGGAGCTAACAAAGTGTGCAAGCTCCAGCGATCCATTTATGGACTGGTGCAAGCCTCTCGGAGTTGGAATAAACGCTTTGATAGTGTGATCAAAGCATTTGGTTTTGTACAGACTTTTGGAGAAGCCTGTATTTACAAGAAAGTGAGTGGGAGCTCTGTAGCATTTCTGATATTATATGTGGATGACATATTGCTGATTGGAAATGATATAGAATTTCTGGATAGCATAAAGGGATACTTGAATAAGAGTTTTTCAATGAAGGACCTCGGTGAAGCTGCTTATATATTGGGCATCAAGATCTATAGAGATAGATCAAGACGCTTAATTGGACTTTCACAAAGCACATACCTTGACAAAGTTTTGAAGAAGTTCAAAATGGATCAAGCAAAGAAAGGGTTCTTGCCTGTGTTACAAGGTGTGAAGTTGAGTAAGACTCAATGCCCGACCACTGCAGAAGATAGAGAGAAGATGAAAGATGTTCCCTATGCTTCAGCCATAGGCTCTATCATGTATGCAATGCTGTGTACCAGACCTGATGTGTGCCTTGCTATAAGTTTAGCAGGGAGGTACCAAAGTAATCCAGGAGTGGATCACTGGACAGCGGTCAAGAACATCCTGAAATACCTGAAAAGGACTAAGGATATGTTTCTCGTTTATGGAGGTGACAAAGAGCTAGTCGTAAATGGTTACGTTGATGCAAGCTTTGACACTGATCCGGACGATTCTAAATCGCAAACCGGATACGTGTTTACATTGAACGGTGGAGCTGTCAGTTGGTGCAGTTCTAAACAAAGCGTCGTGGCGGGATCTACGTGTGAAGCGGAGTACATAGCTGCTTCGGAAGCAGCAAATGAAGGAGTCTGGATGAAGGAGTTCATATCCGATCTAGGTGTCATACCTAGTGCATCGGGTCCAATGAAAATCTTTTGTGACAATACTGGTGCAATTGCCTTGGCGAAGGAATCCAGATTTCACAAGAGAACCAAGCACATCAAGAGACGCTTCAACTCCATCCGGGATCTAGTCCAGGTGGGAGACATAGAAATTTGCAAGATACATACGGATCTGAATGTTGCAGACCCGTTGACTAAGCCTCTTCCACGAGCAAAACATGATCAGCACCAAGGCTCCATGGGTGTTAGAATCATTACTGTGTAATCTAGATTATTGACTCTAGTGCAAGTGGGAGACTGAAGGAAATATGCCCTAGAGGCAATAATAAAGTTATTATTTATTTCCTTATATCATGATAAATGTTTATTATTCATGCTAGAATTGTATTAACCGGAAACATAATACTTGTGTGAATACATAGACAAACAGAGTGTCACTAGTATGCCTCTACTTGACTAGCTCGTTGATCAAAGATGGTTATGTTTCCTAGCCATTGACATGAGTTGTCATTTGATTAACGGGATCACATCATTAGGAGAATGATGTGATTGACTTGACCCATTCCGTTAGCTTAGCACTCGATCGTTTAGTATTCTGCTATTGCTTTCTTCATGACTTATACATGTTCCTATGACTATGAGATTATGCAACTCCCGTTTACCGGAGGAACACTTTGTGTGCTACCAAACGTCACAACGTAACTGGGTGATTATAAAGGTGCTCTACAGGTGTCTCCGAAGGTACTTGTTGGGTTGGCGTATTTCGAGATTAGGATTTGTCACTCCGATTGTCGGAGAGGTATCTCTGGGCCCACTCGGTAATGCACATCACTATAAGCCTTGCAAGCATTGCAACTAATGAGTTAGTTGCGGGATGATGTATTACAGAACGAGTAAAGAGACTTGCCGGTAACGAGATTGAACTAGGTATTGAGATACCGACGATCGAATCTCGGGCAAGTAATATACCGATGACAAAGGGAACAACATATGTTGTTATGCAGTCTCACCGATAAAGATCTTCGTAGAATATGTAGGAGCCAATATGGGCATCCAGGTCCCGCTATTGGTTATTGACTAGAGAGGTGTCTCGGTCATGTCTACATAGTTCTCGAACCCGTAGGGTCCGCACGCTTAACGTTCGTTGACGATATAGTACTATGAGTTATGTATGTTGGTGACCGAATGTTGTTCGGAGTTTTGGATGAGATCACAGATATGACGAGGAACTCCGGAATGGTCCGGAAGTAAAGATTGATATGTGGATAGTAGTGTTTGATCTCCGGAAAGGTTCCGGAATCAATCGGAAGGGGTTCCAGATGTTTCCCGAAATGTTTGGGCACGAGAACACTTTATCTGGGCCAAAGGGGAAAGCCCACGAGGTTTTTGGAAAGCGCAAAAGGAAGTTTTGCGGAGTCCAGGGGCCAGACGCCAGGGGGTCCAGACGCCGGGAACCCTGGCGTCTGGCCCTGGAGTCCGAGAAGGACTCTTGCCTTTCGGGTGAAACCGGCTTTGTGGAGGCTTTTACTCCAAGTTTCGACCCCAAGGCTCAACATATAAATAGAGGGGTAGGGCTAGCACCCAAGACACATCAAGAAACACCAAGCCGTGTGCCGGCAACCCCGTCCCCTCTAGTTTATCCTCCGTCATAGTTTTCGTAGTGCTTAGGCGAAGCCCTGCGGAGATTGTTCTTCACCAACACCGTCACCACGCCGTCGTGCTGCCGGAACTCATCTACTACTTCGCCTCTCTTGCTGGATCGAGAAGGCGGGGACGTCATCAAGCTGAACGTGTGCAGAACTCGGAGGTGTCGTGCTTTCGGTACTTGGATCGGTCGGATCGTGAAGACATACGACTACATCAACCGCGTTGATATAACGCTTCCGCTTACGGTCTATGAGGGTACGTAGACAACACTCTCCCTTCTCGTTGCTATGCATCACCATGATCTTGCGTGTGCGTAGGAATTTTTTTCAAATTACTACGTTCCCCAACATTGGATTGATTGTTTGTCACGATGGCTTAAGATAATACTAAATTGTGTGACTTTTCCAATACCAACAATAGTGATTTTATTAGCACTCCGATTGCTTCTACTACCAATGCTGAATCTTGTGAAATCAATACCGCTTTGTTGAATCTTGTTATGAAAGATCAATTTTCTGGCCTTCCTAGTGAAGATGCCGCTACACATCTAAACAACTTCGTTGATTTGTGTGATATGCAAAAGAAGAAAGATGTGGATAATGATATTGTTAAATTGAAGTTGTTTCCGTTTTCGCTTAGAGATCGTGCTAAAACTTGGTTCTCTTATTTGCCTAAAAATAGTATTGATTCATGGAATAAGTGCAAAGATGTTTTTATCTCTAAGTATTTTCCTCATAGTGGGATTGAAGAGGTCAAAACTTTACATAGCAATGAACCCACTATTTTGGATTTCAAGGAATTTAATTATGATAATTTTTCTTTGATAGATTGTATTTCCTTGTTGCAATCTGTGTTAAATTCTCCTCATGCTTATGATCAAAATAAAGCTTTTACCAAACACATCGTTGATGCTTTAATGCAATCCCATAAAGAAAAGCTTGAACTAGAAGTCTCTATCCCTAGAAAACTTTATGATGAGTGGGAACCTACTACTAAAATTAAGATTAAAGATTATGAATGATATGCTTTATGTGATTTGGGTGCTAGTGTTTCCACGATTCCAAAAACTTTGTGTGGTGTGTTAGGTTTTCGTGAATTTGATGATTGTTCTTTAAATTTGCATCTTGCGGATTCCACCATTAAGAAACCTATGGGAAGGATTAATGATGTTCTTATTGTTGCAAATAGGAATTATGTGCACGTAGATTTCATCGTTCTTGATATAGATTGCAATCCTGCATGCCCTATTATTCTTGGTAGACCTTTCCTTAGAATGATTGGTGCAATTATTGATATGAAAGAAGGAAATATTAGAGTCCAATTTCCATTAATAAAAGGCATGGAACACTTTCATAGGAATAAAATTAAATTGCCTTATGAATCCATTATGAGATCCACTTATGGATTGCATACCAAAGATGACATACCTAGATCTATTATTGTTTTTATGCCTAGCTAGGGGCGTTAAACGATAGCGCTTGTTGGGAGGCAACCCAATTTTATTTTTGTTCCTTGCTTTTTGTTCCTGTTTAGTAATAAATAATTCATCTATATTCTGTTTAGATGTGGTTTTATGTTTTAATTAGTGTTTGTGCCAAGTAGAACTTTTGGGAAGACTTGGGTGAAGTCTTTGCGATCTTGCTGTAAAAAAAGAAACTTTTGCGCTCACGAGATTAGATGCCTTTTTTTTACTGGAGAGTGATTTTATGTTGATTCTTTTTGAAGATGATTAATAGACAAATTCCTCACGTCCACCAATTTATTTCAGAATTTTTGGAGTTACAGAAGTATACGTTTGATAGAGATTGCTACAGACTATTCTGTTTTTGACACATTCTATTTTTCCTGTATTGTTTGCTTATTTTGATGAATCTATGGCTACTATCGGGGGGTATGAACCATAGAGAAGTTGGAATACAGTAGGTTTAACACCAATATAAATAAATAATGAGTGCATTACAATACCTTAAGGTGGTGATTTGTTTTCTTATACTAACGGAGCTCATGAGATTTTCTGTTTGAGTTTTGTGTTGTGAAGTTTTCAAGTTTTTGGGTAAAGATTTGATGGATTTTGGAATAAGGAGTGGCAAGAGCCTAAGCTTGGGGATGCCCAAGGCACCCCAAGGTAAAATTCAAGGACAACCAAAAGCCTAAGCTGGGGGATGCCCCGGAAGGCATCCCCTCTTTCGTCTTCGTCTATCGGTAGGCTATATTTTTATTCACCACATGATATGTGTTTTGCTTGGAGCGTCTTGTATGATTTGAGTCTTTGCTTTTTAGTTTACCACAATCATCCTTGTTGTACACACCTTTTGGGAGAGACACACATGAATCAGAATTCATTAGAATACTCTATGTGCTTCACTTATATCTTTTGAGCTAGATAATTTTGCTCAAGTGCTTCACTTATACCTTTTTAGAGCACGGTGGTGGTTTTATTTTATAGAAATTATTGATCTCTCATGCTTCACTTATATTATTTTGAGAGTCTTTTAGAACAGCATGGTAATTTGCTTTGGCTATAAAATTTGTCCTAATATGATAGGCATCCAAGATGGGTATAATAAAAACTTTCATATATAGTGCTTTAAATACGATGGAAAGTTTGATACTTGATAATTGTTTTGAGATATAAAGATGGTAATATTAGAGTCGTGCTAGTTGGGTAATTGTGGAATTGAAAAATACTTGTGTTGAGGTTTGCAAGTCCCGTAGCATGCACGTATGGTAAACGTTGTGTGATAAATTTGAAGCATGAGGTGTTCTTTGATTTCTTTCCTTATGAGTGGCGGTCGGGGACGAGAGATGGTCTTTTCCTACCAATCTATCCCCCTAGGAGCATGCGCGTAGTGCTTGGTTTTAATGACTTATAGATTTTTGCAATAAGTATGTGAGTTCTTTATGACTAATGTTGAGTCCATGGATTATACGCACTCTCACCCTTCCATCATTGCTAGCCTCTTCGGTACCGTGCATTGCCCTTTCTCACCTCGAGAGTTGGTGCAAACTTTGCCGGTGCATCCAAACCCCGTGATATGATACGCTCTATCACACATAAGCCTCCTTATATCTACCTCAAAACAGCCACCATACCTACCTATTATGGCATTTTCATAGCCATTCCGAGATATATTGCCATGCAACTTTCTACCATTCCGTTTATTATGACATGCTCCATCATTGTCATATTGCTTTGCATGATCATGTAGTTGACATCGTATTTGTGGCAAAGCCACCTTCATAATTCTTTCATACATGTCACTCTTGATTCATTGCATCCCGGTACACCGCCGGAGGCATTCACATAGAGTCATATTTTGTTCTAAGTATCGAGTTGTAATTCTTGAGTTGTAAGTAAATAAAAATGTGATGATCTTCATTACTAGAGCATCGTCCCATGTGTGGAAAGGATGATGGAGACTATGATTCCCCCACAAGTCGGGATGAGACTCCGGACGAAAAAAAAGAGGCCATAAAAGAAGAGAGAAGAAAGGCCCAAATAAAAAAATATAAAAAATGAGAGAAAAAGAGAGAAGGGACAATGCCACTATCCTTTTACCACACTTGTGCTTCAAAGTAGCACCATGATCTTCATGATAGAGAGTTTCTTATTTTGTCAGTTTCATATACTAGTGGGAATTTTTCATTATAGAACTTGGCTTGTATATTCCAATGATGGGCTTCCTCAAAATGCCCTAGGTCTTCGTGAGCAAGCAAGTTGGATGCACACCCACTTAGTTTCTTTTGTTGAGCTTTCATATATTTATAGCTCTAGTGCATCCGTTGCATGGCAATCCCTACTCCTTGCATTGACATCAATTGATGGGCATCTCCATAGCCCGTTGATTAGCCGCGTCAATGTGAGACTTTCTCCTTTTTTGTCTTCTCACACAACCTCCATCATCATATTCTATTCCACCCATAGTGCTATGCCCATGGCTCGCGCTCATATATTGCGTGAAAGTTGAAAAAGTTTGAAAAGGCTAAGTATGAAACAATTGCTTGGCTTGTCATCGGGGTTGTGCGTGATGGGAACATTTTGTGTGACGAAAATGAAGCATGGCCAAACTATATGATTTTGTAGGGATAAGCTTTCTTTGGCTATGTTATTTTGATAAGAAATAATTGCTTGGTTAGCATGCTTGAAGTATTATTATTTTTATGTCAATATTAAACTTTTTTCTTGAATCTTTTGGATCTAAACATTCATGCCACAATAAAGAGAATTGCAATGAAAATTATGCTAGGTAGCATTCCACATCAAAAATTCTGTTTTATCATTTACCTACTCGAGGACGAGCAGGAATTAAGCTTGGGGATGCTTGACACGTCTCCAACGTATCTATAATTTTTGATTGTTCCATGCTATTATTTTATCTGTTTTGGATGTTTAATGGGCTTTAATATGCTATTTTATATTATTTTTGGGGACTAACCTAGCAACCGAAGGCCCAGTGCAAATTGTTGTTTTTTTGCCTATTTCAGTGTTTCGCACAAAAGGAATATCAAACGGAACGAAACCTTCATGAGGATCTTTCTTGGAACAAACGCAATCCAGGAGACTTGGAGTGGAAGTCAGAGACGCAACGAGGCAGCCACGAGGCAGGAGGGCGCGCCTAGGGGGGTAGGCGCACCCCCACCCTCGTGGGCCCCTCGTAGCTCCACCGACCTACTTCTTTCGCCTATATATATACTCCTATACCCTGAAAACATCCAGGAAAGCCACGAAACCACTTTTCCACCGCCACAACCTTCTGTACCCGTGAGATCCCATCTTGGGGCCTTTTCCGGCAATCTGCCGGAGGGGGATTCGATCACGGAGGGCTTATACATCAACACCATAGCCTCTCCGATGATGTGTGAGTAGTTTACCACAGACCTTCGGGTCCATAGTTATTAGCTAGACGCTTCTTCTCTCTCTTTGGTTCTCAATACAAAGTTCTCCTCGATGTTCTTGGATATCTATTCGATGTAATACTCTTTTGCGGTGTGTTTGCAAAGATCCGATGAATTGTGGGTTTATGAACTTGATTATCTATGAATATTATTTGGTTCTTCTCTGAATTCTTATATGCATGATTTGATATCTTTGCAAGTCTCTTCGAATTATCGGTTTAGTTTGGCCTACTAGATTGATCTTTCTTGCAATGGGAGAAGTGCTTAGCTTTGGGTTCAATCTTGTGGTGCTCGATCCTAGTGACAGAAGGGGAACCGACACGTATTGTATTGTTGCCATAGAGGATAAAAAGATGGGGTTTATATCATATTGCTTGAGTTTATCCCTCTACATCATGTCATCTTGGTTAAAGCGTTACTCCGTCCTTATGAACTTAATACTCTAGATGCATGCTAAATAGCGGTCGATGTGTGGAGTAATAGTAGTAGATGCAGAATCGTTTCGGTCTACTTGACACAAACGTGATGCCTATATTCATGATCATTGTCTTAGATATCATCATAACTATGCGTTTTTCTATCAATTGCTCGGCAGTAATTTGTTCACCCACCGTAATACATGCTATCATGAGAGAAGCCACTAGTGAAACCTATGGCCCCCGGGTCTACTTTACATCATATAAGTTTCTGATCTATAATTCTAGTTTACTATTTATTTTGCAATCTTTATTTTCCAATCTATACAACAAAAATACCAAAAATATTTATCTTATTATCTTTATCATATCTCACTTTTGCAAGTGGCCGTGAAGGGATTGACAACCCCTTTATCGCGTTGGTTGCAAGGTTCTTGATTGTTTGTGCAGATACTAGGTGACTCGCGTGTAGTCTCTTGCTGGATTGATACCTTAGTTCTCAAAAACTGAGGGAAATACTTAGGCTACTTTGCTGCATTATCCTTTCCTCTTTAAGGGAAAACCAACGCATGCTCAAGAGGTAGAAACGGTGAGCCCTGGCTCCGTCTTCACGGGGGCGAGCCCTGGCTCCATCTTCGGTTTGACGTAGCGGGGAGGAGCCGAGGAGGAGGCGCGCCCGCCGCCCTCGTTGATGATGATGCCTGCGCTGCGGGTGCGCCGGCCGAGCGGCGTCTCCGCTGCGGGCTCGGCCTTGACGCCGAACACCGCTGGCGAGCCGGAGGAGTGGGAAGAGGATCGGGAGGAGGAGTGGGAGGAGGAGCCGAACCTCCTGGGCATCCATTGCCCGACGCTCCGGTAGGGGACCGGCACGGGGCCCGCGGCAGGGTATGCCAGCGGCGGGTCGTTGCCGCCCTCGAGGTACTGGAGAACCTCGTGGAGCGTGCAGCCAGGGGCGCCCCACCATAGGTGGCGCCCCTCGCTGTTCTTGACGCCCCCACCACCGGAGCCCCCTTGGTGGATGCCAGCAGCTGCGCCTGCTAGTGCTGGAAGTACGCCGTCCACGACCCATGGTTGTCGGCGGCGTACTGCGGGAGGGCGCGTTGCTCCTCCGTTAGCGACGCCCGCACGCGGTCGACCTCGGCGGCGAAGAGGTCGGGGCGCACGTCGACGTCGGGCACCGGGGGAATGGGGACGCCACCGGCGCTGAGCCTTCACCCCGTCGGCCCGGCGCGCATGTCCGGTGGCACCGGGATGTTCGCCTCGAAGAACAGGTACGCCCCCCACTCGTGCAGCAAGCGGCGGCCGAAGCCGTTGGCCGCCGCCCCATCGCCGGGGAACCGCTCGGCCATCGTCGCGGATGGGCTTGGGGAGAGAGGGTAGGAACGTCAACGGCGGCTGCGCACGGGGAGAGAGGCAGAAATCGACGGCGGCTGTGGGCAGGGTGTGGCCAGAGGCGAGGGGGAGGCGTTGCTTTTTATAGCCGGGCGCCGTGTGTACGCGTGGCGGGAGTGGGGGCGTCGCCGCGCCACCCGTGAAGCGCCGCCCATGAGGAATCAATGGAAGGCTGACCTGCGGTAGCCTTGCCATTGATTCCGCGCGGGAAACCGAGGCATTCTAAGGACGACGAGGCGAGTGTCGCTGACTCGGCGGGCCCGCAGCTCTTTCGCGCCAAAATCACTCGCCCCGGCGCCCCCCAGTGCGCCGGGTTCGGCCTGGGTCCGCCGGCGCCAGTTTCGGCCCAAACCGGCGAAAACGGCTTCCTGGGGGCGCGACTGGGCCGATTTTTGGGCGCCGGCGCTGAAAAATCGCCTGGGGGCCTGTTGGGGGCGCGGCTGGAGATGCTCTTACATGATGGAATGGATGGGATGATGTGTTTAAGTTCAGCCAGTAGTGGAGGTTTCCTCAGCCCCCTTCTTTTTCTAGTTAGTTGAAAGAAAAGCAATGAGGAAGGTTGGCTTACCAGTAATTCTTGCTATGGTTGGACATCATCTTCAGTTTAGGTATCCATGGACGGTGGTGCTTGCGGGCGTGGTGGTCGTGGCGAGTCTCCGCCATGCAAGCTCACCCAACACGATGTGGAGGACAACAACTCTAGCCGGCCCGTTGTCGAGCCATGGCGGTCCAAGCAGGCGTGCGAACATGGTCACCTCTTCCGCAGCGGCGGGCGGAGTGCGTGGGCCGGCTTCAACAACCTCCACGAGGTCATTTTTCTGCAAACCTTGAGATGTCGGGAGGCGGATGCGGAGCTCCTCGCCGCGGAGCGCGCGGTGGCAGCCGGAGAAGGAGCCATCAACAGGCTCGCCGCCGTAAAGAAGGATCACACATACACCCACACTTGCTGCAAGTCGACGGGGAAGTTCTACCTCGGCCTCGACGATTGAGCCGGCCTCCCCTAGGTTTAATTTGTAGTTTGTTGATCTATGTTTAGCTATGTATGAAATTCGATTATGTTGATGAACTTTGTAGCGTGAAATCGTTTTTAAATTGATAGTACAAACTATAGCGGTTTTGTTCTGCCGGGCTTCCAAGTTTCTGCAAGACGGACTTCCGAGTTTCCGCAAAATCGTCTCAGGGGAAGTATCTAGAGACAAAGCTGGACAAACGGGCTGGGCCAGCCAGGCCAGCCCGCGAGCACGTCGGCATGGCCTGCCATGGGCCAGGCATGACACGGGCTCAACGGGTTGTGCCCGGCAGGCGACACGCCTGGGGCCGTGCATGGGCCTAGAGGCTGGGCACGCGGGCCGGCACGGCACGACCAGTTTATTACCTTTTTCAGATTTTAAAAAATTCTAATAAAAATTGTTCATAAAAAATGTTCACTCATTTTTAAATTGTGAATTTTTTGAATGCACAATTTTTTAGAAAAAATTAGAACTTTTTATTATCTCGAATTATTTTAACATAGAATAAAACAGAAATTGAAAAATTAAAAGAAAAGTAAAAACGAAAATGAAGAAAGAAACAGGGAGCGCCCCGCTCGGGCATGGGCCGGCCCAACAGGGGCACACAAGGGTTTTGAGGGTGTGCTCTCACGCGACTGCGGTCATCTCACCTGCCAAATAGGGGTTTCCAGCAGGCAGCCTACCTCAAACAGACCCTAGCGGGAAAAGTATGCAAAATGCCTGAAAAAGATACAACCAAGAACCGACCATTAAACGTTGATGCAGCTTTCTTTGCAGATAAAGGAAGTGGTGCGACAAGTGTTGTCCTTAGAGATGATAGGGGTCAGTTTATCGTCGCACAATGTAAGTTCATTCTAGTTGCAGTTGATGCAATTACCACAGAAGCGATGGCTATGAGAGATGGCTTGGCATTTGCCAACTCTCTTAGTTTCAATCAGATTGAAGCGGAGTCAGATTCACTTCAAATAATTATTTTTGTTCTGGTTATACAAGATGGTGGGATGAAGCTGCATCACTATTTACAGAATGTGTGGTCATTTATTTAGATACACTAGTAGAACGCCCGTGCGTTGCCACGGGCTGTATTGCCGACTTTTTTTTTACCGTTATAAAGCGCTATCATTTTCTTTCTTCTTTTCTTCTCCCAACTAAAAATGTTTTTTGAATTTAAAATTATAGAGTAGAACTTATACGAAATATGCTACAAAAATATCATCTTGTGTTTAAAACCATAGAACCGGCGATCTTTAATAAGGCCATCAGAAAGACATGCATAAGGCAACATAGTACTAAGGTGACTATGATTTGCCACGGATCCAAGACATGAAAGTCAAACTATAATAATTTGCTCATACACACTATGTGTAATTTAGACATAGATCAATTAAAGTCCAAAAAGAATAGTGATGAACAACGATCCTGTCATAATTCTAATCACAACATATGTTTGAAATATTTTTTTGGTTATACAAAAACAAACAAATAACATGCTTCTTTATAAAAATTAGAACTATTGCTTCCAAGGATGACTCCCTAGGTACGAGAATCAATCTGAAGCTGCCTTTGAGTAAACTATGATGCAAGAGGCTTTCAACCAAGAACCAGAATTGGGTTGACTACCCACAAAGGTCAGAACTATTCTTTAGAACTTCATAAAAAGCTAAATTCAATCTACAAATAAATATGAAGAGAGGTTAGTAAGTAAAACTAAGTCATGACTAAAATATTGAGGGGGGGATGATTGTTTTTAGTCCAAAGATGAATACCCCAGTATAATAAGAAATAGCATTGTGCAAGCATCGACAACAATAAAAAATAGTAGTAGCCTCTCAATCCCTCGCTATCTCTCTACAGCTCTTTACTACTCTCTTTTATTCCTCTCCCAAGACCACACACGACAACAACAACACGCTCAATCTCTCTTCTTCCCCCCAAAATCAGCAGCTAATCTTTCTTCTTCCTCTCAAATCGAACATCAATGCCCAAGCACCGCCAACCACCACACCGATCACTCGATCATGCATTCTGTCGTCCAGACGCACTGCACGCATGCACCACTGCCCCGCCTCTCTCCAACGCCTCACCCCCGCCCCACTGCGATCAAGGCGGACAAAAAGAGTATGCTGTCCTTTATTAACTTTATTAATTGTCACATGGTTCATCAAAGAAATTACCTAGACCAACATTCATCAACAAGAAAACACCACGTATGGCACAAGCTGATGTGTTAGCTTCCTGGGGTAATGCTGGAAGGTCTTCACAACCTGGATAAGTAAAGTTTGAAAGGTTATAACCTCGACTAACAGAAAAAAATGAATTTTAATGCACACACATGTAGATACATCTCTATTACTACTTGCTCACAAGTCCTTGACAATGGAAAACTTTGACATCCTCCTTCGTGATCTTAAACACTTGTAGGTAATTTCCTCCTTCATGCTTTTGAACTCTTAAATAGTGCACTGCAGCTCCCGCATCCATGAGGCATCGTGCCCAGTTAGTGCAATGCAACTCCCACATCGATGAGGCGGCGTGCTCCATCTCCTGGAGATAGACAAGCCACCGGTGCAGCCGCTGAATCCTCTCATCCCCACTTTAGGATAGCACTGCCCCACTGTAGGATTGTTCTGTGGCAACGCATGGGCAACCATGCACCTATTGCTGACTGGGATGGTGTGCATAAAACTACAGGCTGAACTTTGGATTGCCTAGATAAGCACTTGCACGTAGCATGCCTATATAACTATTTCCATAGATCAAGGTAATTCAAATGCAATAAACTGGTCCAATGTGGGTGACATGTACACTTAGTATTAACAATCAGAATGGGCAGAAATGACTGACTGAAAGTAGGAATGTCCGGTGTGCAGCGAAGTTTAATTTCTACATAAGAAGGAGGTGAAAGAAGAAAGCTTGACGATTGGGTACGTACCATGCTTACACTCGGTCGTGGGAGTTCATGTCGGACTTCCAGCCAAGCAGCAGGCATGCCACCTCCTGCCACCACTCGCAGGTCGTCATGTATAGCACCATGTGAGCTCCTCAACCCCGCTCACGCCCCCGGCATCCGTGACCAACAGCCGCATTGTCGTGTTCACCGGTAGCCTAATCCCCAGATGGTAAAGTATCAAACAATATGAGCAGTGTCCTAATAAGCCCTCTAGATACTTCACTGGTTTAAGAATCTTTTCCTGACATAACAAATTTTGAATTTTCCTTTGCACATGTTTGATTGAGATAAATTTTGAACTTCCTTTGCCCATAGTAATATATCTGAATCAGCGCCCGCAGAGAATGTAATTTTCATCATAGGTAATCTACAATGGAGTATCAATTTCAGAAAATAAACAACATACTGACCAAAATATATTATGAAGTAAACTGTACAAGATTCAGCTTACCTTTTGCTTGGGAAGAACCTTTCCAATCATTTTATTGGTTCATCTGTCTCTAGTAAGGCACATGCAAACTTCCCTCTATTTGTAGTCTGTAGACATGATCCCAGCGTAAGGTTGAGCAAGCAAACAACTCACATATTGCTGGAAATGATTTAGAAATTATATATTTTAGTAAACATGCCTGACCTGTAAAAAGCCTTGGGTATTTCTCGGTTTTATAGTGCAGAGCTCAACAACTGAAACTAAAAATACATGCTGGGTCAAGACAAGCTGAAACATGGCTTAAAGCACATCACATGAAACATCAGTCTATCCTACGCCATTTGGGTGTGGTGGTGTGGGGGGATGGAGTTCGTTGTCACTGCTCGTTGAAGGTTGATAATATCACTGGAATTTTAATTGTCGGAAGCACATAAGCTAATTTCAACCCTTTGTCAAAAGCCAAAATGAAGGCAACCACATCACATCCCATGAGATAGAAGATTAGAGAACTTACCATCAAGATGGAAACTGGGACGGGTTCCCCTCCGTCGGATGTTTGTAGACGACATCATAATCGGGGCAAGTCATACTATGCCTCTGATGCGTCGGACATTACCAAACGGACAACGGAGGCTTCGCCAGTTCACAAACCCATGGTGTCCACTCCTCGTCGACTCTCATTCCTTCGCCGGCATCATGGGTCGGGCATCAACGAACAGTCCCCCATTGCTGTTGAGCACGGCCTCCAACGTCACAACACCAAAGTTGCAAATTGTCTTGATTTGACTACAACATAGAAAACATCATTCAAATGGCAGATTATAAATATGCAAGAGAAAATTATATTGCGCTATCGGATATATCACACAATCTCTGTTCTTTGTCTTCTCCATGGTGCACACAACAAAGAATGCTAGATTTTGATCGATGCCTTGAGTTAACTGATGCCTGGTAAATAGATGATCGTGATCCAAAATCTGTACATGTTCAACCATCATTTTATAAGCACCTCCTGTAAGAAGTCTCCAATGGAAAGTAATGTTACTGAATGTTAGGTAAACCTGAACGACATAAAAATCAAGGTTGTACTATTACTGATAGATAGCTAACATGAACCACAAAGAACTTCAAAATAACCTTGTTTAGTCAGCCGTATCTCCTCGAACATTGAGCAGGTCCACACGAGTGCCTCCCCTCCATCTTGAAAGATAGCTGCCAGTAAAGCGGACCGATGTGCATCGTATCATATTGTTCTAGTCATATATAGAACCAATATAGATTATTAGAAAAATGGCATAACTCAATCGGACCAATTTATGCATAGATGAGGGTAAATTAATTGGATAATCAAGAAACGAGACAGAGAGATTCAATCGCTAATCGTTCCCCTACACAGAGAAGCAATTGATCTACTAATGCATGGCAGAATGTATGTCTTGCCCGAAATCAACATAGGAAGCTCCTTTTCTTTCACCAAACATGAAACATCAAGTGTACCCTACCTGCATACAGAACAAGACCAAGATCAACACATGCCTGTAAAATCGAGACCGCCAAATCTGATTCAAACACAAAACAAAAAGGAAGAGCCGCCAAGTCAGGCCGCAACCGCCTGGTCGTAACTGCTGCTGCTAGCAGGCATGTGTAAGAGGAAATCAGGCTGCCCCAACTATACGTTGAATTGCCCGTTTATTACCGAAACAGAAAATTACATATTTTCTATTTGATCAGCAATATACTTGGATCGTCATGAAATGCCTTGTGGATATAAAAAAGATCTTCGTCAGTCAGGTGTATAACATCTTCTTAAACTGCTAGTAACTCAGTTTGCTTCAGAATGGATTGTAACATATTCAATAGAAAACACTTGGTTATTATCAGAAGCATTCGGATGATGGTCAACGGGCTGGGTATGACTTGACTACAGATAAGTTTTACTGACAAACAACCACACCAACTTTCAATAGTAGAGCATTGAGCGGCTCCCATGTGCTTCTTGTTCACTGGTTTTTAGAACTACATCTCCAAATTTCTCCTTGTTCACTGGTTTTCAGAACTACATCTCCAAATTTTGACACAGAAGGCACGCTGACCCATTTGGGAGAACAAATGCAATATAGCAGATAAGAAATCAAATTGGGATTGACCTGCAACGGAAGAGAGGAGATAACAAATCTGTTGAAGATCGAGGAGCGGACACTTGGGCGCAGAGGTACCGCTCAACGGAGTGGTTCGGAGGCCATGGTCGACGAAGGAGAGAGGACGCGGCCCCGCTCGCAGGCGGCCGCCCCACGTGCGTGCACGTGCCCGGCAGTAGCATCTCTCCTTTGTCAGGGACGACCTGATAAACTGGGACCGGGAGGATCAGGCAGTGAAATCTCACCGGCGACCGGGGTGGAGGGATTGTCACGTCCCAGACGCAGATCTCGCCGTGGCCGCCGCCGAGGCGCCCATCGGCAGCCCTCGGGTAGATCGAGCAAGACATGAGCGCGTGAGGGCGGATGTCTTCCGGGTCGTTGTGCGCTTCCCCTCCCGGCTGCCTTCCGCCGCCTCTGCCGGACGAAGGCGAAGGCGGATCTCGGCGGCGGTGTCCCGATGGCGACCTGGAGGCCTGCAACGATGGTGGCGGCGCCTCCTTTAGGACCTCGGCGCCGGCTCCTCGATGACTGCTCGGCGCCGGCAAAGGGATCCGTGGCTAGCGCCTGGTTTCCGTCGATGTAGCGAATAGATCGGCGGCGTTTCAGGGATCGCGGTGGCGGGCGGCGGCATGGCTGCCCGTCGTTGTAGCGAATAGATGAGGGTAGCCTCGGTCGTGAGGTTTCTTTCGTGCGAGGGGTCGTCGTTCCCAGGCCCGTCCGTTTCTTCCGGTTTATCCTCGGTCGTCGTGATCGGCTCGGTGGGGTTCGGTGGGTGGGCGTGGGGTGGGGGTAATTTGATGAAAAAAACCGGTTGAAAAAAACCTGTCGAAAATAAACCAGTCGAAAGTGGGGGGACTATTCAACCAACTCAGACATTAGGAGTAGAGATTATAACCGTGCATCTTTCCAGCCCTCTCAGGCCATTACTCTTTTCGACCATTGGATCTGCATTGATAGGCATTTGTGGCCTTCAGATCTAATTTTTTTAATCTCGCATGGGATTCAGTTACGAACAGAGGAGACACACAGGCTGGGCCGCTGCTTCCGGAACAAAATCTGAGGTCATCTGTTATTTGGGCCCATGGGCCTTACGTCCGCGAGCAAATACCTACACCTCCTGACCTCCAATGGGAGCCGACGAAGGAAAGAAGAACATCGTTCCCAGCCGTCGGTCTCACAGGTCTGTACGATGCGACTAACCTACGCCCCGTCAAAGGTGCGATGCGACCGTACCTCTGGTTCGACCAAGGGAGCGACAGGGTCAACTTGCCAGGCGACGCCACAAGACGGTGGTGAGGCAGCGAAGCGTTGGCTGCAATAGTAGTAGTCCAGTCGCCCGTGATCCTTGGCCGCAAGAGGGGGTAAATCGCAATTGCTGCTGCCATTAATGGCAATCGATGCACACCTAGCAATTTGAACCGGCAGTTCGACACTTCAAGCACCCTGCAATGGCGAGTAGTGGCCATGAAGCGTTACTCCCCAATTTCTCTCATTATACTCTAGAATTCTCCATATATTTTGCTCCTTTGCGTGTTGCTTCATCTCTTCCGTATGGCATTTCCTTCCATTCATATCTTCTCCCCTCCTGGTCTATTTGGTTCTTGGGATCAATGTTTGCTTGGTGCGGAATTGGCTTGTTTGCTTGCATCATATTACAAATGGCTTTTCCGTAGGGTTCACTTGGGCGTTGGCTGATCTTGCTTCAACAGTAAACTGCGTTCCTGTTGACCCATTGTGCTCGAGGTGACAACTGGGATCATGATAGGCCTCCTATATTGTATTTTTGGCCGCACCCTGTTCTCACTAAGTTTGGACATGGCTCCTGGGCAGGCTAGCTTTTGTTTAGTCCATGTAATTCTTTATCATTGTTCCTTCCAAATACTGTGCTTGTTCTGTAGCATTTAGGGTGCAGAGTATACAAGTAAGCCATCATATTATCTTGCTTCCTCAAGGGTGTCTTAACATCAAAGACATTTAGAATTTGGCATCCAATCAGGCATATTAGCTTTTGTAAATCGACAAAAGCCACAATGTTAGATGAAGCAATAACGCACTCTGCATAATCCAATTTCTGTATGATCTCATACTTTCTTTTTCCCACTACCTACAGTGTCATAAATTTCTGGTTCGCATTTTTATGGGGAGACAATGATACCACTGTTTTAGAAGGAACTGAACAACTTTCAATTTTATCTAGATTCTTCTGCATTGAATCTTCTCTCTGCAAAATTACCCGTTGTTTTTCTTCACGAGGTATTAGTCTTAATTCATATGTAGATTGGGTGCGCTTGCTGTGTAATAAATAAGAGTTTTTATTCTTTGTGATTGGACGAGTATCTAATTAACAATTATTTAGGGTAAGAAAGGAAATGCATCACTCATTTCTGTTTTTGTTGCAGATACATGGACGTTCATACCAACAGAAGCTTGCCGTTATAAAGGTTGGGTAACTCAATCACTGGATTCATGTATTAGGTCAGAGGTTATTGGTGTTTTAAAGTAGCTAACATGTAAATGTTATATCTGCAGACAAAAGGCAGGCATGGGAAATTTATAAAATCAGGTTAACATGTGAATCTTTCTTATATCAACATGGCTTCAATTGACTGGCATAGATAAACCTAAATGAGAGTTATCTTTTGAAACTGTTAACTCCCATGAATCAATCCTATGTCATCTCCAGCAGTTGATTTCCCATAGATCGCCCCTCCCTTACCTGGGTTATTGAGAGTTCCAGCTAAACTCCAGTTGCACCACTATGATGGTCTTTCTGTCTTTCAAGTGTACAACTTACAAGGTATTGAAGTGCTACCAGTTGGAGATGAATCTCCAGAAGCATTGATGTTCAGAGAGAGAAGGAGAGAGACGCAGAGAGAGATGCCAATTGATGCTCAATCATTTGACTCATTTCCGCTGCAAATCATGAAAGTTGTTTTTCTCGCTCTTTACAAAATCAAATTCTATGAAGGCCAAGCCATATGCTACATTGTTGTTATTCAGTTTGTTGATAATTCAGCTCCACGGGTTGGTGATGAATCATGTATATTATTACCTTGATAGCAATCTCCTTTCATAAGTTCCTATCATTCTATTGGCAAAATAGACAGGTGCAGCAACGCGTGCCTTCATGGCCTAGTACGTACTGCAACTGGGGAGGTCATGTTTAAGCATTTTCTCGTTCGTGTAATCAAGCGGCTAATGTGCTATAGCTAACTAAGTAACTATAGTATTTATAATAAGTCTATTCTTACGAGCCTCCTGACTTTGCTGTTGGTATGCTCGTAGACAATGTAAACGTTTTTTGATTTAGTATAAAGTTGGCCATGGTGACCTTAAAAAAAACGAAGGACGCAGCCCTCGCGCCTCCCCCTGACCGCCGCCCGTGCGTGGCCGGTCCAATCCACCACCACGCCGCACGCGGCTGCTCAGAGAGGCCGAGGCCGAGATGCCGGCCTCACCGGCGTCACCGCCGCCTCCTCCCTCCCACCCCGCGCGCAACACCTCGCACTCGATCCACCCATCCCGATGCCTCGGCCTCGGCGCGCCTTTACCCTCCTCATTTTCGCCCTTCGTCCCCGCGGCAGACGAAGACGGCGCATCTCGAGCGCGTTCCCTGGCGGGTGTGCCGGCGGGGACGCAGATGGTGCTTCTGAGGAAGAGGAACGGGGCGGAGGACGCGCCGCTGATGCTGCCAGTCCTGGATGGGGATCTCCGAGCCAGTCTTGCTCCAGTTCTGCTTCGACAGTACTTCACCTTGACTTGCTGATTGTTATGGTACTTAGATCAAATTGTGCAATGCTTGAAATATCTCAAGTAGTAGAATTGTTGACTCTTTGCTGACGCGTTTGATGCGGTATTCATCGACTCAGGGGAGGTTCTATGTGGAAGTGGCTTACTTGCATCTTCTGTAGGATACTGTCCAAGATCAAAGGAAATTTCAGTTATATAGAGAGCAAGGAGGTATATATGAACAGGGTTCTACATTTTATCACCTAATTAAACTACGGTTGTTGATCTTGGACAGATTTTATTTATTTATTTTGATTGTCTTGTGTAATTTTTCAGACCCCTGCAAACTTATACTGCTTTGGGTGGTGTGCACTTGGGATACTGTTAAACCCAGTAGGGATTGGGGAGGGCCTTCAAAGGTATACGACAATTGAGTTGATCTCTGAGTTACATGTATTCTTTATGTAATTTACCGCATCCTTCATTTTTATTTTTCCTGAATAAACCTCCTTCATTTGATAGTTGTCACTTACTGATGATTCATTCCCTGTAAAATAGTTTGTGTGAAGGAGGCACACCACCAAGGTTTCTGATCTGATGGTTGGCAGGAAATAGTTGATGATTTCAAGTAAGTGGATGAAGCTCTCCTTGAAGTGATCGTGTATGTATATCAGCCTTTGCTAATACATAAACAAAATGTGTACCGTGCTTGATTTTCATTGTAACATTGCCAGGTCTGCAGAGTGGCCGTTGATCTGAAGGATTGACTTGTTGACACCACCAATGTGTACTACGCAGGTTGATCTGAAGGTTTGACTTATTGTTAGGTAGAAGTTCAAAGTTTTGATACTTGCACCTGCATTAGCTTGAATCCTTCAGAATTAGTGTCTTTATAGAGATACAAGCTGCACAAGCCTTTCCATGGTCCACAGTAATTTCTCCCTGAACCCAAGCAAGCCTCTAAATTAGAATAGAAAGTTGCATAAGCAACAAACTTCTAAATTCCTCTATCTTGTATCACAAATAGTGGGTACATGTACAATACCGTTGGACCTCATTTTTTTATAGAAAAACCACTCGTGACCCTGCTTTATTTGATTGATTTGTAAGAGTTCAGACTAGAAGACTTATAGAGAGGTATACTGGGATTACCAATTTTAGTTATGAAACATATCAAAGTAGAAACCAGGAATACACAACTCCATGGTCCACTCACTCAAAACCACAGAAAAGGATTTGCCTTACACCACATCAGCCATTTTCCTTTAGCCTGCTACCTATCCCTTCCACAATCATTGCTAGTGAGACTTTTGTTTTTGTTCAAAATTAAAAAATCAACTCAGAATTTTGTTGCGGCTTTAACATTTATACCATGCGAGAATTAATATCCGCAGAAGAATTTCAATTATCAGTCTAGAATTACCTCATAAAGTGCTGGATTATTATCTAACAATCGTACATCAACCAATGACGAGACGTCAAAATCCGGACACACCCATTACATCAACCAAGTGGGCAGTACATAGTTTTGTTATCCGTTGCAATGCACGAGTTCTTCAAGTATTTGTCTCATTAGGGCTTCTGTATACATGTCTTGAACAAGATAGTCTATTGGAGAAGAAGGTTTCCTGAATGCAATTTGGTGGTTCCTTCATTGCCATCTCGGCCTACTGCTTCTTCTCATGTCCTCCCTCTTCTTTCTATTACCACCACCTCTCTTGTCTGCAGCTGCACCACGTCGCCTCCTGATGTCGGCGTCGCCGCTGCTACCGGTCCCCGGATCAGGGTGTTGATCACCACTTTCCATTTCCATGGAGCTCGTGCTCGTTGTGTCCGTAGCACTCTGGTCACTGAGCGCATGGATAGGGTTCATCTTGTCCAGCAAAAGTTCTGGCAAGGTACACTTGTCATCGTCATCTTCATCTTCGTGTGAATAACATGGAGTTGCTTCCACCACAGCGTCTGAGCCTCCTGTCCCGCCCATTCCATCACCATGGACATCTACGGGTATGTTCTCTGCCGGCAACTTATGCTTTTCTGAATCAAGGAATCCAGTGCTTGTCATCAATGGATTCCCCGGCAACACACCATCTTCGGTGTTGCCCTCAGCTGCTCCACCATCACTCTCGATGCTCATGAATTCATCGGTGGACTTCTCATCGCAGCCGGTTTCACCCAGGGCATGTTTATCGCTCGAAGTATCCGGTGTGTCGTTCTGATCTAAACTGGTGACATTATCATCGGTCTCCTCATCTCTTCCTTGAGCATTCCTTCCCACATCAACTCCTCCAACGTTGAACACATCTTCACCACTTTGAACAGTTGCTTCTTTTTCTTGTGAACTGGAGCTATCTACTCCACCTCCCACCAGCGCTTGGACTGCCCGTTTCGCGGCATTGGTAGCCCATGCCTCTTCATGGATGGTATCACTGTTGCATATGCAGCATAGACATAAATAAACAATGTGTAATTTGACCGCTGAGATATTTAGGGAAGTGAGCTCTGAACTGTTAATTGTTACCTCTTCACACTGGGTTCCAAAGATGATATTTTCTCTTGTGCTCTGCTAAGCAGGTCCAATGCGGAGGTTCTGATACCGTCGGAAGAGAAACCACCAAATTGTGCAATTTCAAGTAGAAAATGAACATCTAACTGGATCTGCGTGCAGTACAGTCTCTGTAAGATGAGATGGAAAGGTCTAAATGGACACCAAACCGAAGTAATCGTACGCGTACAAGATTTGTTCAACCAACCTGATGAAGAAGTGTGTCCTTGGGTAGATTCTGAGCGTGATGGATCCAGGGATCTAGGTTGCTCCCGAGCCAGATTATCATGGCCTCCATCAACTCCTGCAGCAGTTTTCTCATGGTCCCGTCTTTACCGGCCAAGATGGTGCCATACAGATTACTCAACTGTCTCACCCGCAGGAACACCGTCTGGAATGCAGAACAAGGCATCATGGGCAGGAAGCTTGTCGCTGTCGATGTTGGTTTATCATGCAGACTCGACGTGGTGTCTCGTATGAACTGCTGGCAGAAGTGTGTCCATACTTGACCGGATGCTTCCTTGATGAACACGGTCAAGCCGTGGAGTTCTGGTTCCATCTGCGACGGCGACGCTTGGTTGTTGCTCTTTATGAAGACACCGTGGGCGATGATCGGAAACAAGGAGACCAGCGTGGTGCAGTTGATGAGGAAGGAGAGCTGCCACATGTACTGCTGCTGCTGGTCGACTGCGTCGACGGCTAGGATGGAGTGCATGTAGTCTCTGAACAACCCGGCCAGGAGCTGCAGCACTGAGCTCTTCATCCCAAGGCGCAGCAGCGGGGACACGTCCTCCACAACCTCCTGCATCAACGTGACAAATTTCCTTCCACTGGCCGTGAGCAAGCAGTGCTCATTTTCGCCACCGCCGCTGCCACCGGGAGCGGGAGGTAGCCTTAGGACTCCTGACCTGAGGAACCTCCCCAGCACCCATGCGTCGGAGCAAACCAACAACCTGACGACCTTCTCCAGATGCTTGGCATACGTTGACAGCAGCTCCTCCATGCAAGGCCGGATCAATGCCTTGACATCTTCCACCGAGACGACCGTGCCGAGCATGGAAGAGTAGGAGACGGCGCAGTTGGCGGCTTCAGTCGCCAGTGCCAGCTCGTCGCCGGCCCCGGCTTCTGATACGGACCTGAAGTAGTCGCGGAACGTGGCGACAAAGTCATCAATTTCCCCCTTCACCCACCGGCTGAGCTCGGGAGACGGTGTCGGCCCGTGCAGCGCGACGAAGCTCCTCGACGCCTTGAGGATGGAGGAGAAGACCGTGTGCGCCAGCTCCCCGATGCAATTCCTGTGTGATGATGACCTCAGCTCCTCGACACACCGGAGGGCACCTCCCCGGCTGTAGAACTTGAAGAGGAGGTGGTTCGCCCGTTGAGCGTCGCCGAGGCTGCAGAGGCCGGAGAGCGCCTGGAGGAGCTCGTGCCGTGGCGTCCGCCGGTTGCCGGCGAGGGTGGCGAAGCGGTCGGCGACTCTGGCTCTCCGGGCCGACAGCGCGGACATGCTTGCCGTGATCATCTGGGCGTCGTCGCCGTGCAGTTTCTCCAGCGCCTGCCCTTCCGCTTCAAGGAGCTCAAGGGCTTGGTCCATCCTGTGCTCTGACAGAAGAACGTCCAACGGATCGACGGCGGTGTCAGCGATACTGCTGGGTGATGGATCAATTGTTGAATTCTCCGGTATTATCGAGGGCGAGTACAGGTTGTTTGTGAGATGTTGGAGGAGGCTCCTCTGCGCCATGGCCTGGCGTTTGAGATGGTCGACATCTTTCTCCAGATCGCCAGCTTCTTGGAACAATCTGGCCATGCATATTACTGTCGATCAGGAGCTTCATTGATAAATTAATTGGTTGACTGACGAACGATGTATGGCATACCTGAGGAAGGAGAGGTAGGTTAGGTGAACATTCCTTTGGAAGTCTTCCTGCGAGGCCTCGTTTATTTCCAGGAGCTCGGAGCACAAGTGTTGGATGCCCTGCAAAATTCATTAATTTTCTAGAGAAGCAGTAAGAAAGTGATCCTGATCGAGCTGCACAAGTGTTCAAGAGATCAAAGTTGGTGTAACCTTTGCGGTCATGGAGTGCAGCTCCATGTTGTAGGGGGTTGGAGACCTCTCCTCCTCGGTGCTGCCTTCCTCTGTCTCTTCATCGTCCTCCTCCTGCTCCTCATAGTCGTCGTCCTCCTCGTCCTCATAGTCGTCCTCATCGTCGTAGTCGTCCTGGCGGCGGCGAGGGTACCTCCAAGAGGAAGCCATGGTGGTGGTGCTGGGCTGCTGGCCGTGAATGGAATTGGAATGGAACGAACGTGTCTTGTGTAAGCTGGTAGCTGTTGCGGATCTTGGAATTAAAATGAAAATAGAATATGCAGCTAGTGTGGCGCCAAAGTGCCGGCCATCAGCATCACACACGCCGGCCCGCCTTGTTGCCTCCGCCAGGTATAGGCCAACTCGATATATAGTTTGCATCCTGCCAGGCTGCCACATTCTTGACTTTTTCACCCAGTAATGACGCACCTCCATATATTTTACTACTGACAAATAACTATTTCTATGTCAATTTTTAAGAGACATCAGACGGATATTTGGGGCAAAACGACCACGATTGTGGTCGGTTTTGTAGAAAAACCACCGGCTTTCTCTTTTTGAAAAAAAAAACACCGACCCGGTAAGATTTTTTCTGATGGCACTGATGGCTCCCAAACTGCCTCGTTCTGACCCATGGGGCCGGCATGTAACCAGTAACATGCATCATCTGACCTATGAAAAGAAATCAAGTCAGAATGTTGGATAAGGCTGAAAGGACTACCCGCAGTAAGGTCAGAAGTTTTTACAAGGTTCAGTGAGAGCACCATACAAAGAAATAAGCAACCTAGGAAAGGGAGGATTGTCTCATGTCAGTGTATCCATATTTGTTCTCCGAGCAACCGGAATCTCAAGGACGAGATTCATTCTAATGGCGTAGGTTGGTGACATCCTAAGGGGTAGGATGGTGACATCCTAGGGGGGCATCCTCCAGATGACCGACTGTTGAGTTCTGTCCGTCACGCGGTGGTAATTCGAATGTAGGCACGTGGTCCTACGGTGGGTATCCCCTCTACTATTTGACGTCTTGGTTATAGCTCTATTGGGCCTGGCTGGTGGCTCTCTTGGCCCATAGTATTTTGGACCATACTCTTGATTGTCTTGGGCCTTAGGGTGGGCCATATCTAAGTATATGCCTACCTTTGAGGTATAACCCCGTCACTTGCTCTGCTCTGGTTTCCATTTTTTCTTTTGTTTCTTCTCTGGCCTGGTTTCCATTTTTTTTCTTTTGTTTCTTCTATGTTTTTTTCCTTGTTTTCATCGGTTTTTCTTTGTTCCTTTGTTATACTTTTCTTTTTACCCGTTTTCTTTGAATTTTTATTTCTTTGGTTTTATTTTGTTTCTATCATGGTTTTCTTTGTATTATTATCCTTTTTTGCTTTTTTTGGTTTCTTTGTCGGTTTTAATCATTTTTTACACATGTCTACTTTTCCTAACAATGTACAATTTTACCGCCCACGTGAAAGATTTTTTGATACACTTTCAACATTTTTCAAATATGTTATGTACATTTTCTAAATACGTTTGAGCAACTTGTTCAATACAAGGTAACAATTTTCAAATACACGTTGTACATTTTCTTCATGACAATAAATATTTTTAACTACACATATTTTTTTACATTGTTTAAATATTTTAAAAATGTATACACATTTTTCATATACATGTCACATACATTTTTTTATGGTACAAAACATCTATTATCTATTATTTAATCAAAACAAGAGTCAAACTAGCCATCACGTTCGTCCTCATATGTTAAATTATATCAACCATTAATTCCAGATATAAACGGCCAGGATTTAAAGAAGAAAACATTGCATACAAATATAGTTGTCTACATGTTTTTGACCTAAAAATTCTGTCACGTAGGACATATTAGATGGAAGGGTGCAATCATAATCACAAAAGTGCAGGAGACGTGTAGGGAGTCTGTCACGTAGTGCATATCTTATCTTATCTTATCTTACCTACTAATAAAAGGGCTAGCGTTTCTTACTCCACCCTAATTTTCGTCCGTTCGGTCCGTCGTTAGATTTTCGTCCGTCCGTATGAAAAAGATTACATCTTGCACATGGGCCGGCCCATTGACGATGCATCGCTTAAATCAGTCAAAAAATAATGTGGTTCGGTGGTATCGAACCCGAGCCTCCTCTTTATCGGAGGTAAGGAAGGTACTAGCTCGCCTATGATTCAATTCTGTCAAAAGACAGTGTTCGCTCGTATTAATCAATAGTACCACATCGCTGCTTTATATGAAATTACACCAATTTATATATGTCCACAAGTACACAAGGAACAAGCTTGGCAAGAAATAAAAGAGATGCCTGAATAAAGATGGATTGCGCTATAACAGGAATAAAGAGGGGACCTTGAGGCAAGGAGATCCAATAAATGCGGGAATAAAGATGGATTGTGTTGCCCGAATAAAAAGATGGAATGTGTTCCACTATAAAAGAAATAAAAGAGAGGACCCATGGCAAGGAGGGAGATCCGACAAATATGGGATTTAAATAAATAAGGACATGCATGGCGAGAAATAAAAAAGAAGGCATAAAGATGGGATGTGAAATACTAAAAGAGAGGCCTAAAGATGGGATATGGTACACTATAAACGAATGGCAAGAAAATCCGAGGGTTATCCGATAAATGTCCGAGGTGCGCTATAGAAGAAATATGAAGAGATAGACCCAAAAAAGAGGGATGTATACGCCCATAGTTTGACATAAAAAAAATGTTGTCTCTATGCTTTAAAAAAATCTTCACGTCTTTAATAAATATGCATGTGAAATACTAAAAGAGATATGGTACTAAAAGAGAGGCCTAAAGATGGGATATGGTACACTATAAACGAATGGCAAGAAAATCCGAGGTTATCCGATAAATGTCCGAGGTGCGCTATAGAAGAAATCCCAAAAAAGAGGGATGTATACGCCCATAGTTTGACATAAAAAAAATGTTGTCTCTATGCTTTAAAAAAATCTTCACGTCTTTAATAAATATGCATGTGATTTTTTTTCAAGAGTTGCAACAAAAATATTTGCATATAAAAAATAAATGTGGTAGAGGATGAAGAATTTCACAGAGAGGGAAACGAGGACGAGCTCGGGGCGGCGGTACGAGGATAAGCTTGAGGTCATGGAGCGAAGCCAAGAGCTGAAATGATGTTGAACATGCCCTAAGTTGGTTACGCTTAACCGTCCATGATGCATGTATGTCTCCGTAGTGTGCAAATGTATATAATGTTTGTTTTTATCGTTTTCCTTTACCGATAACAACACCCCATTTCATGCACGCCATGAATAAATCTAAGAACATCTTTGTTTCGGCTGCAACTACATATTCTCAAACTCTAAACCACCCAATTATAGACTATAAGAACGTGTGATATTTTTTTTCTCCTGTTGTAACGCACGAACCCTTTTACTAGTATTAAATAAAAAAAGGCGCAATCCCCGTCACATATAAGATATGGAAGACGTGTAGGAGAAGGAGACCTACAGGTCTATATAGCGGTGGAGATATAAGTTGGACTACAAGTATATGATATCATGTACGTGTCCAAATATAGAAAGCTAACGTACGCACACGTGGGTGCCTAATACAACACGGAAGCCAATCCGGCAAGCAAGTCTACTCGGACATATATATTGCATGCATGATATCCTGCTGATGCCATTAAAAAAATATGACTTGGCAGGCATGTTCCTTGCTTCTAATTAGCTTAAGCGATTGTAAACGAGGTACAACCAATAAATAGCAGCCTAACTGGAGTACGAAACACACGCTAGGAAAAAGTGCAGTCCGCAACCGGAACAGAGAGACTTTGTGTATGTTTTTTTCTCTTTGAACTCCACTACATGTACGTTTCAAGGCCACTGCATGTATCAATTAGCACTACAAGAAATTTGTTCATTGTTGACCCTCCATTTTGGTCACTGAATCGTCATTATTCATATTTTAGGACCCTATTTTGACCAAATTCAAAAGGTCAACAGTTGGCCGTCAAGAACGAACCAACATGACCTTTCTAAAATTTTGGTCGCAGATCTCTATTGACCAAAATTTTGGTTTGGTCATTACCCATTTCTCTGAGCCACGTACGATCTGATGTGGCTGAGCTGACGTGGCATTGCTAGTGACCAAATGGAATCATCATAAATTTCACAGCCCGGTCCACCAATCTAGCCTACATGGGCCTGGCCCAATACATATTTTATTATAAAAAAAAGTCTGATTTGTATGGGCTGATGCATTATTTTGCCAGAAGCATGCATATATCAAGATAGGCCCATTAAAAAACAAGTACAACAAAATACAATATTGCAAATAAACTGAATATTTCATTTCAGTAACACTTCACATGAAATACAATACATCATCCAATGACTCCTCTATACAACAAGGTTCAAGGCCCAACAAGTGAACACCAAAATGATTCTAAAAGTGCACAGAAAAATAGTTCTATATGTGCAAGTGCACAACAAAAGGATCCAACAAGTGCACAAGCGCACAACAACATAGTTCTACAAAGATTGGATGAGAAGCACAAGTTTTAAGTTATCACACATAACATCAATGAGAAACGAAGCTTCTTGTGCCCTCCTTCTACCCTCCACTTCTTCTGAGTGACTCAGATCATCCTGGTAATAGGAATAATCAAACATAAGAAAGCATACAAAATATGAGAGAAAGAAAGACAAATGGTGGTTTTACATTCAGCTGTGAGACTTAAAAGTTCACATCAATGAACAGAAACACAAGACATTAAGACATACTCCCATAGAAATTTCAGGACTTGCAAGATTATTCGTGTGTTAGCTCTGAACACTTTGTGCAAAAAAGCTCACATCAATAACTTCCAAGATCAAGACATGTGAATAGTGTATCTTTAACACAGTATAATAAACAACACAACCATGAGCAGTACAACATAACACAACTCATAAACAACCAAACCAAACTGATAGCAAACTACTCCCTCTGTCCCAATATAAAAGCGTGTTTTACACTACACTAGTGTCAAAAACACTCTTATATTATGGGACGGAGGGAGTATAAGTTAACCTCAATGCAAACAACACATGCACACAAAGTATACATGGCAGAAACACAACCTCATATGTAGAACTTAACATACACTAGTAGAAAAAGGGCCATTTGTCCCGATTCGTAAGGCCCATTTGGCCCGGTTGGGGAACCGGGACTAAAGGGTCGGTACTAAAGCCCTATACCTTTAGTACCGGTTCTTATACCAATCGGGACATATGGGGCTCCACGTGGCCGTTGCGGCTTGCCCTGGCAGGGGGGCCTTTTGTCCCAGTTGGTAGCACCGGCCGGGACCAATAAGCTACCACGCGTCAGCAGTTGAGGGGCTAGGGTTTTTGTTTTTTAAGGGGGGGGGGGTTGGGGGTTTTGGGGGGTTTTGTATGGTTAATTTAGGTGTTTCATATATTGTGTTAGGTAGCTAATTAATTAATAGAGAGAAGTGCCCTCTCTTATCTCCGTGCTTGGTCGACGCTACTTACTATACGTATAGAGAGGCCCTCGACACGCTAGCTAGTAAGCAAATGAAGGAAACCATTAAGTACAGAAGTTCGTCATGAACATATGCATACAGAGAGAAGTGATATTGACCTCTTCTTCTCCGAGAGATTGGGCGAACAACAAGTTTTCCTATATCTATCCGACGCTACTCGCTACATATATACAATATAAGATCTCTTACAATCCCCTAACATCTGAACTCAACTTCCACATGGTATTCTCCGGCTTTATTGATGACGTGATCAAGAAAGAATCCCGCCAATTCCTCTTGAATTGCTTTCATGCGATCTTGTGGTAGGAGTTCATCCCGCATCTGCCACGTCTAATTTGAAGAAGGGGGTTAATACATATATATGAATGAAATTCAATAGAAATGATGGTGTAATAAAATGAAATTGTGAATATTATTGCTTACACACTTCATATTGTCTTTTGGAGTAGCCCCGCTTATTTTTGCAAGTCGCGTTGTAGATGAACTCGCACACGTAGTATCCACAGTAATCATTCCCGGGTTCCTGCCACAAGCACTTTACGAGAAATAGAGGTCAATCAAACTGATAATGGAGCATTATAAATGGCATTGATGAAAGTAGTTAGAATCAACGGGATCGAGATGCGCGGAACTAGCTAGCTAGTAGTACTTACTTTCAGGTGTGTAAATCGCAGCTCCCCCGGCAGTCCCAGAGCTTGTGCGGTGAATACTTTCCAAACCCTGCGAGACAAAGAAAACAATTACTTGATATCAGGAAATGAACAAAGTTGCCGATATGGTGTGATAATGATCAATTGAACTTACTTCTTGAGCATTTTAGTCATGTCCGCATATTCCTCGGGATCTTTTCGTCTCGAGTCTAAGACGGTTACAAGTCCCTGCTCAAGCTTAATCTCTAGGAGAATATAGTGGAAGCTGCGCACGCATGCATAACTCATCAATTGCATTACTATAACCTCGAGTAATAAGGGAAACGGAATATGCACAAGACAGTAGCACTCACTTGAAGTTGTAAGGAAAGAGTATTTTATCTTTGTTTTGATTTATTAGCAACGATTTGAGCAAGTTGGCCTCGATGTCTTTGGCATGAAACTTAACCGTAAATTCATCTATGAGATTTGTGTTAATGAACCCAATATCATAGATTTCCGCTTTTTGCATTTGACGATCTTCAATCTGCATAATATAGTGAGGATAATCATATATACATGCAATGAAAGAGCTGAGCTATATATAGAGACTTAATGACAGAAGTAGTACTTACAGACAGTAGCAAGTGACCATTAATTTATCGAGGGCCTTTTGATTGAAAAACTAGAAGAACTCCTCAAATGGAAGAGTCAACAATTCAATTCCAACGAGGTCGTGCTCCTCTTTAACTCTCAGCATCAAAGTATCCTTCCCCCAGACTCTCTGCAGGTTTTCATGTACCAATCATGGAATCTTCGTGAAGGAAATATGCCCTAGAGGCAATAATAAAGTTATTATTTATTTCCTTATATCATGATAAATGTTTATTATTCATGCTAGAATTGTATTAACCGGAAACATGATACATGTGTGAATACATAGACAAACAGAGTGTCACTAGTATGCCTCTACTTGACTAGCTCGTTAATCAAAGATGGTTATGTTTCCTAGCCATAGACAAAGAGTTGTCATTTGATTAACGGGATCACATCATTAGGAGAATGATGTGATTGACTTGAGCCATTCCGTTAGCTTAGCACTTGATCGTTTAGTATGTTGCTATTGCTTTCTTCATGACTTATACATGTTCCTATGACTATGAGATTATGCAACTCCCGTTTACCGGAGGAACACTTTGTGTGCTACCAAACGTCACAACGTAACTGGGTGATTATAAAGGTGCTCTACAGGTGTCTCCGAAGGTACTTGTTGGGTTGGCGTATTTCGAGATTAGGATTTGTCACTCCGATTGTCGGAGAGGTATTTCTGGGCCCACTCGGTAATGCACATCACTTAAGCCTTGCAAGCATTACAACTAATGAGTTAGTTGCGGGATGATGTATTACGGAACGAGTAAAGAGACTTGCCGGTAACGAGATTGAACTAGGTATTGAGATACCGACGATCGAATCTCGGGCAAGTAACATACCGATGACAAAGGGAACAACGTATGTTGTTATGCGGTTTGACCGATAAAGATCTTCGTAGAATATGTGGGAGCCAATATGAGCATCCAGGTTCCGCTATTGGTTATTGACTGGAGACATGTCTCGGTCATGTCAACATAGTTCTCGAACCCGTAGGGTCCGCACGCTTAAAGTTCGATGACGGTTATATTATGAGTTTATGTGTTTTGATGTACCGAAGGTAGTTTGGAGTCCCGGATGTGATCACGGACATGACGAGGAGTCTCGAAATGGTCGAGACATGAAGATTGATATATTGGACGACTATATTCGGACACCGGAATGGTTCCGGGGGTTATCGGCTATATACCAGAGTACCAGGGGGTTACTGGAACCCCCACGGAGGTAATTGGGCCTCATGGGGCCAAGTGGTGGAAGAGGAGAGGCGACCAAGGGGCAGCCGCGCGCCCCTCCCCCCCAAGTCCGAATTGGACAAGGAGGGGGGCGGCGCCCCCCTTTCCTTTCCCCCTCTCTCTCCTTCCCTCTCCTCTCCTACTCCAACATGGAAGGGGGAGTAGGACTCTTCATGGGGCGCGCCAAGGGTGTCCGGACCCCTCCCCTCCTCCACTCCTTTATATACTGGGGAGGGGGCACCCCATAGACACAACAATTGATCCCTTGGATCTCTTAGCCGTGTGCGGTGCTCCCCTCCACCATAATCCACCTCGGTCATATCGTAGCGGTGCTTAGGTGAAGCCCTGCGTCGGTAGCATCATCATCACCGTAATCACGCCGTCGTGCTGACGAAACTCTCCCTCGAGCTCTGCTGGATCGGAGTTCGTGGGACGTCATTGAGCTGAACGTGTGCTGAACTAGGAGGTGCCGTGCGTTCGGTACTTGGATCGGTCGGATCGTGAAGACGTACGACTACATCAACCGCGTTGTTCTAACGCTTCCGCTTTCGGTCTACGAGGGTACGTGGATAACACTCTCACCTCTCGTTGCTATGCATCACCATGATCTTGCGTGTGCGTAGGAATTTTTTTGAAATTACTACGTTCCCCAACAGTGGCATCTGAGCCAGGTTTTATGCGTTGATGTTATATGCACGAGTAGAACACAAGTGAGTTGTGGGCGATACAAGTCATACTACTTACCAGCATGTCACACTTTGGTTCGGCGGTATTGTTGGATGAAGCGGCCCGGACCGACATTACGCGTACGCTTACACGAGACTGGTCTACCGACGTGCTTTGCACATAGGTGGCTGGCGGGTGTCAGTTTCTCCAACTTTAGTTGAACCGAGTGTGGCTACGCCCGGTCCTTGAGAAGGTTAAAACAACACTAACTTGACGAACTATCGTTGTGGTTCTGATGCGTAGGTAAGAACGGTTCTTGCTCAGCCCGTAAAACTTGCAACAACAAAGTAGAGGACGTCTAACTTGTTTTTGCAGGGCATATTGTGATGTGATATGGTCAAGGCATGATGGTATATTTTATTGTATGAGATGATCATGTTTTGTAACCGAGTTATCGGCAACTGGCAGGAGCCATATGGTTGTCACTTTATTGAATGCAATGCAATCGCCCTGTAATTGCTTTACTTTATCACTAAGCGGTAGCGATAGTCGTAGAAGCAATAGTTGGCGAGACGACAACGATGCTACGATGGAGATCAAGGTGTCGCGCCGGTGACGATGGTGATCATGACGGTGCTTCGGAGATGGAGATCACAAGCACAAGATGATGATGGCCATATCATATCACTTATATTGATTGCATGTGATGTTTATCTTTTATGCATCTTATTTTGCTTTGATTGACGGTAGCATTATAAGATGATCTCTCACTAAATTTCAAGAAAAAGGTGTCCTCCCTCAGTATGCACCATTGCCAAAGTTCGTCGTGCCCAGACACCAGGTGATGATCGGGTGTGATAAGCTCTACGTCCATCTACAACGGGCGCAAGCCAGTTTTGCACACGCAGAATACTCAGGTTAAACTTGAGGAGCCTAGCATATGCAGAATTGGCCTCGGAACACTAAGACCGAAGGGTCGAGCGTGAATCATATAGTAGATATGATCAACATAGTGATGTTCACCATTGAAAACTACTCCATTTCACGTGATGATCGGACATGGTTTAGTTGATTTGGATCACTTGATCACTTAGATGATTAGAGGGATGTCTATCTAAGTGGGAGTTCTTAAGTAATTTGATTAATTGAACTTTAATTTATCATGAAGTTAGTCCTGGTAGTATTAGCATATCTATGTTGTAGATCAATAGCTCGCGTTTAGCTCCCCTGTTTTATTTTTTATATGTTCCTAGAGAAAACTAAGTTGAAAGATGTTAGTAGCAATGATGCGGATTGGATCCGTGATCTGAGGATTATCCTCATTGCTGCACAGAAGAATTATGTCCTTGATGCACCGCTAGGTGACAGACCTATTGCAGGAGCAGATGCAGACGTTATGAACGTTTGGCTAGCTCAATATGATGACTACTTGATAGTTTAGTGCACCATGCTTAACGGCTTAGAATCGGGATTTCAAAGACGTTTTCAACGTCATGGACCATATGAGATGTTCCAGGAGTTGAAGTTAATATTTCAAGCAAATACCCGAGTTGAGAGATATGAAGTCTCCAACAAGTTCTATAGCTAAAAGATGGAGGAGAATAGCTCAAGCAGTGAGAATGTGCTCAGATTGTCTGGGTACTACAATCGCTTGAATCAAGTGGGAGTTAATCTTCCAGATAAAATAATGATTGACAGAATTCTCTAATCACCATCACCAAGTTACTAGAACTTCGTGATGAACTATAATATGCAAGGGATAACGGAAACGATTCCCAAGCTCTTCGTGATGCTGAAATTGACGAAGGTAGAAATCAAGAAACGCATCAAGTGTTGATGGTTGACAAGACCACTAGTTTCAAGAAAAGGGCAAAGAGAAGAAGGGGAACTTCAAGAAGAATGGCAAGCAAGTTTCTGCTCGAGTGAAGAAGCCCAAATCTGGACCTAAGCCTGAGACTAAGTGCTTCTACTGCAAAGAGACTAGTCACTGGAAGCGGAACTGCCCCAAGTATTTGGCGGATAAGAAGGATGGCAAAGTGAACAAAGGTATATTTGATATACATGTTATCGATGTGTACTTTACTAGTGTTTATAGCAACCCCGCGGTATTTGATACTAGTTCAGTTGCTAAAAGTAGTAACTCGAAATGGGAGTTGGAGAATGAACAGAAACTAGTTAAGAGTGAAGTGACGATGTGTGTTGGAAGCAGTTCCAAGATTGATATGATCATCATCGCACACTCCCTATACTTTCGGTATTAGTGTTGAACCTAAATAAATGTTATTTGGTGTTTGCGTTGAGCATGAATATGATTTGATCATGTTTATTGCAATATGGTTATTCATCTAAATTAGAGAATAATTGTTGTTCTGTTTACATGAATAAAACTATGGCCATACACCCAATGAAAATGGTTTGTTGGATCTCGATTGATACACATATTCATAATATTGAAGCCAAAAGATGCAAAGTTAATAATGATAGTGCAACTTATTTGTGGCACTGCCGTTTAGGTCATATTGGTGTAAAGCGCATGAAGAAACTCCATGCTGATGGTTTTTTGGAATCACTTGATTATGAAACACTTGATGCTTGCGAACCATGCCTCATGGGCAAGATGACTAAGACTCCGTTCTCCGGAACAATGGAGGGAGCAACTGACTTATTGGAAATAATACATACTGATGTATGCGGTCCGATGAGTGTTGAGGCTCGCGGCGGGTATCGTTATTTTCTGACCTTCACAGATGATTTGAGCAGATATGGGTATATCTACTTGATGAAACATAAGTCTGAAACATTTAAAAAGTTCAAAGAATTTCAGAGTGAAGTGGAAAATCATCATGACAAGAAAATAAAGTTTCTACGATCTGATCGCGGAGACAAATATTTGAGTTACGAGTTTGGTCTTCAATTAAAACAATGTGGAATAGTTTCACAAATTCGTGCCATCTGGAACACCACAGCATAATGGTGTGTCCGAACGTCATAACCGTACTTTATTGGATATAGTGCAATCTATGATGTCTCCTACCGATTTACCACTATCGTTTTGGGGTTATGCATTAGAGACAGCTACATTCACGTTAAATAGGGCACCGTTTAAATCCGTTGAGATGACACCCTATGAACTATGGTTTGGCAAGAAACCTAAGCTATCATTTTTTTAAGTTTGGGGTTGCGATGCTTATGTGAAAAAGTTTCATCCTGATAAACTCAAACCCAAATCGGAGAAGTGCGTCTTCATAGGATACCCAAAAGTTACTGTTGGGTACACCTTCTATCACAGATACGAAGGCAAGATATTCGTTGCTAAGAATGGATCCTTTCTAGAGAAGGAGTTTCTCTCGAACGAAGTGAGTGGGAGGAAAGTAGAACTTGATAAGGTAATTGTACCTTCTCTCGAATTGAAAAGTAGCTCATCACTGAAATCAGTTCCAGTGATGCCTACACGAATTACTGAGGAAGTTAATGATGATGATCATGAAACTTCAGATCAAGTTTCTACCAAACCTCGTAGGTCAACCAGAGTAAGATCCGCACCAGAGTGGTACAGTAATCCTGTTCTGGAAGTCATGTTACTAGACCATGACGAACCTGCGAACTATGAGGAAGCGATGATGAGCCCAGATTCCACGAAATGGCTTGTGGCCATGAAATCTGAGATGGGATCCATGTATGAGAACAAAGTGTGGACTTTGGTTGACTTGCCTGATGATCGGCAAGCCATAGAAAATAAATGGATCTTCAAGAGGAAGACGGACGCTGATAGTAGTGTTACTATCTACAAAGCTAGACTTGTCGAAAAAGGTTTTTGACAAAGTTCAAGGTGTTGACTACGATGAGATTTTCTCACTCGTAGCGATGCTTAAAGTCTATCCAAATCATGTTAGCGAATTGCCACATTTTATGAAATCTGGCAAATGGATGTCAAAACTACATTCCTTAATGGATTTCTTAAAGAAGAGTTGTATATGATGCAACCATAAAGTTTTGTCGATCCTAAAGGTGCTAACAAAATGTGCAAGCTCCAGCGATCCATCTATGGACTGGTGCAAACATCTCGGAGTTGGAATATACGCTTTGATGAGTTGATCAAAGCAGATAGTTTTATACAGACTTGCGGTGAAGCCTGTATTTACAAGAAAGTGAGTGGGAGCACTACAACATTTCTGATAAGTATATGTGAATGACATATTGTTGATCGAAAAAAATGTAGAATTTTCTGGAAAGCATAAAAGAGTATTTGAAAGGAGTTTTTCAAAGAAAGACCTCGGTGAAGCTGCTTACATATTGAGCATCAAGATCTATAGAGATAGATCAAGACGCTTGATAAGATTTTTCAATGAGTACATACCTTGACAAGATTTTGAAGTAGTTCAAAATGGAACAGTTAAAGAAAGAGTTCTTGCCTATGTTACAAGGTATGAAATTGAGTAAGACTCAAAGCCCGACCACGGCAGAAGATAGAAAGAGAATGAAAGTCACTCCCTATGCCTCAGCCATAGGTTCTATAAAGTATGCCATGCTGTGAACCAGATCTATTGTATACCCTACACTGATTTTGGCAAGGGAGTACAACAGTGATCTAGGAGTAGATCACTGGACAGCGGTCAAAATTATCCTTAGTGGAATAAGGATATGTTTCTCGATTATGGAGGTGAAAAAAGGTTCGTCGTAAAGGGTTACATCGATGCAAGTTTTGACACTTATCCAGATGACTCTAAATCTCAATCTGGATGCATATTGAAAGTGGGAGCAATTAGCTAGAGTAGCTCCGTGCAGAGCATTGTTGACATAGAAATTTGCAAAATACATACGGATCTGAATGTGGCAGACCCGTTGACTAAACTTCTCTCACAAGCAAAACATGATCACACCTTAGTACTCTTTGGGTGTTAATCACATAGCGATGTGAACTAGATTATTGACTCTAGTAAACCCTTTGGGTGTTGGTCACATGATGATGTGAACTATGGGTGTTAATCACATGGTGATGTGAACTATTAGAATCATTACTGTGTAATCTAGATTATTGACTCTAGTGCAAGTGGGGGACTGAAGGAAATATGCCCTAGAGGCAATAATAAAGTTATTATTTATTTCCTTATATCATGATAAATGTTTATCATTCATGCTAGAATTGTATTAACTGGAAACATGATACATGTGTGAATACATAGACAAATAGAGTGTCACTAGTATGCCTCTACTTGACTAGCTCGTTAATCAAAGATGGTTATGTTTCCTAGCCATAGACAAAGAGTTGTCATTTGATTAACGGGATCACATCATTAGGAAAATGATGTGATTGAGTTGAGCCATTCCGTTAGCTTAGCACTTGATCGTTTAGTATGTTGCTATTGCTTTCTTCATGACTTATACACGTTCCTATGACTATGAGATTATGCAACTCCCGTTTACCGGGGGAACACTTTGTGTGCTACCAAACGTCACAATGTAACTGGGTGATTATAAAGGTGCTCTATAGGTGTCTCCGAAGGTACTTGTTGGGTTGGCGTATTTCGAGATTAGGATTTGTCACTCCGATTGTCGGGGAGGTATCTCTGGGCCCACTCGGTAATGCACATCACTTAAGCCTTGCAAGCATTACAACTAATGAGTTAGTTGCAGGATGATGTATTACGGAACGAGTAAAGAGACTTGCCGGTAACGAGATTGAACTAGGTATTGAGATACCGACGATTGAATCTCGGGCAAGTAACATACCGATGACAAAGGGAACAACGTATGTTGTTATGCAGTTTGACCGATAAAGATTTTCGTAGAATATGTGGGAGCCAATATGAGCATCCAGGTTCCGCTATTGGTTATTGACCGGAGACGTGTCTCGGTCATGCCTACATAGTTCTCGAACCCGTAGGGTCCGCACGCTTAAAGATCGATGACGGTTATATTATGAGTTCATGTGTTTTGATGTACCGAAGGTAGTTCGGTGTCCCGGATGTGATCACGGACATGACGAGGGGTCTCAAAATGGTCGAGACATGAAGATTGATATATTGGACGACTATATTCGGACACCGGAATGGTTCCGGGGGTTACCGGATATATACCGGAGTACCGGGGGGTTACCGGAAGCCCCTCGGAGGTTATTGGGCCTGATGGGCCCAAGTGGTGGAAGAGGAGAGGCGGCAAAGGGGCAGCCGCGCGCCCCTCCCCCCCAAGTCCGAATTGGACAAGGAGGGGGGCGGCGCCCCCCCTTTCCTTTCCCCCTCTCTCTCCTTCCCTCTCCTCTCCTACTCCAACGTGGAAGGGGGGAGTCCTACTCCCGGTCGGAGTAGGACTCCTCATGGGGTGCGCCAAGGGTGGCCGGCCCCTCCCCCTCCTCCACTCCTTTATATATGGGGGAGGGGGGCACCCCATAGACACAACAATTGATCCCTTGGATCTCTTAGCCGTGTGTGGTGCCCCCCTCCAACATAATCCACCTCGGTCATATCGTAGCGGTTCTTAGGTGAACCCCTGCGTCGGTAGCATCATCATCACCGTCATCATGCCGTCGTGCTGACGAAACTCTCCCTCGAAGCTCTGCTGGATCGGAGTTCGTGGGACGTCATCGAGCTGAACGTGTGCTGAACCCGGAGGTGTCGTGCGTTCGGTACTTGGATCGGTCGGATTGTGAAGACGTACGACTACATCAACCGCGTTGTTCTAACGCTTCCGCTTTCGATCTACGAGGGTACGTGGATAAAACTCTCACCTCTCGTTGCTATGCATCACAATGATCTTGCGTGTGCGTAGGAATTTTTTTGAAATTACTACGTTCCCCAACACTTTGCATCACCGTTGTTAGAGATCTTTCATCTTTGACGAGAGGCTTCCCGTAATGGTATTGTGTTCGTCCACCTCCATTGTATCATAATGTACATCATCGGGAAGGTAATCTCCAAGATTGGTACCGGGCAAAATCTCTGGATGATTAGCCACGATATCGCTAGACACCTTGAGCGGGGGGCACGATTGGTTCGCTTGTTCACCGAGCTGGGCAATTTTTTTCCCAGCTCGTCGTTCTGCTAACCTTCGATCACTGATAGTACTTCCCGACCGCTCCGCTTCGATATATGACCTTTCAATAATGCGCTCATAGTTGCTTTTCGACGGAGACGGTGGTGGTTTCTTGAGGGCATCGATAGTGCGCTTTACTTTCACCGGATCTATCTTCTCCTCCGGAGGTGGATGTTTCTTTGCTTTCACCGCTTCAAAGAAGTCCCTCACTTTGGCTTCCACGATCTTCGCATTTTCCTCCACGGTCCTCTCGTATGGTAACTTCTCTAGAGGCTTGAGAGATGGACTGAATCTGTATTGCCTCCCGCCTCTGGCTGTACTGCTAGACGCCGGAGCAGACAGAGCGGCTGCGGCTGTCTTCTTTCCTTGCTTACGAGGCGGAGGAGAAGGACGACGACGCGCCAGAGCAGCCGGAGCGGCGACGGGTCTCTTCCGCCCTTGCTAACGAGGCAGAGAAGGAGGAGGCTGGCTACTCGGGCGCGCCGCCGCATGCGGAGAAGGAGGCGGAATGCCGCCACGCACTGGAGAAGGAGGGGGAGTGCCCTGATCACTCGCCGGAGGAGGAGGCGGAGTGCCCTGACTCGCCGGAGGAGGAGGAGGAGGCGGAGGCATCCAGTTCGGAAGGTTGATGAGCTCCTTCCGCCATAGGCATGGAGTCTTCAGAGCAGAACCCAGCCGAGTCTCCCCTTCATCGGTAGGGTGGTCAAGCTCGAGCTCCTCAAATCCCTCCGTTATTTCATCCACTGTCACCCTATCATATCCTTCTAGAATTGGACGGCAGTGAAAAGTTGCGCCGGGTTCAGGAGGTCGAACAGAGCCGACAGCCGCCTTGACTTTGAAGTTCTGCCATTGCATCATAAGGTGGAAATGTTGAGACTCCGTTATAGCATCCACGGAGTAGCTAGCAGGAGCCTTGAAGATAGGCTCCAGCTGAAGCAGCTCGGTGGAAGCCACGCTGCTTCTCCGCTGAGATGGCGGGGTAGCTTCGGGGGTAGCTTCGGCAGGTTGCTTGCTGTGAACTGCTTCTCGTTCCTCTAGTGCTTGTACCCTTGCGTGCAGCTTCTACAGTTGGGTATGCTCCACTTTCCTCCTCCTCTCCTGGCATTTGTAACCGCCTGCCTCCGGAAACCCAGCCTTCCACGGAACGGAGCCTGGCGTGCCTCGTGTCCGTCCAGGGTGCTCAGGATTCCCGAGGGCCATTGTGAGCTCATCGTTCTCTCTGTCTGGAATGAACGTCCCTTCCTGCGCTGCGGTGATATAGTCCTGAAGCTTCGTGACGGGTATTCGCAGTTGCTCGTTCGTCCAAACGCACTTCCCTGTTACAGGGTCCAAGGTTCCGCCAACCCTGAAGAACCAAGTCCTTGAACGGTCTGGCCAGTTCAATGTCTCTGGTTCGGCCCCTTTATCAAGCAGGTCATTCTCAGCCTTGGCCCACAACGGCCGGGCTTTGAGGTAGCCACCTAACCCCGTGCGATGGTGATGCTCCTTCTTCGCAGCATTTATCTTGTTTGTCGCTGACATCTTCTTACTCTTGTCCGATGTCTTGTGGGCCACAAATGCGTCCCAGTGATCTCTGAGCTTCTCATACCGGCCGGTGAATTCTGGTGTCTTTTCTTCGTCGACAAACTTTGTTTTCAGCTCATTCTTCCACCTCCTGAATAGATATGCCATCTTCTTAAGAGCATGAGACTTGATCAATGGCTCTTTAACTGGCTTCTCCGGATCCTCCTCTGGCGGTAGGGTGAAATTTGCCTTCAGCGCGGCCCAAAGATCATCTTTCTCCCTATCGTTGACATAAGACACCTCAGGGTCTTCCTTCTTAGGCTTATACCATTGGTGGATGCTGATCGGGATCATGTCCCTAACAAGAACCCCGCACTGAGCAGAAAATGCTTCCTTGGTCCGAATGGGTTCAATCGGTTGGCCATCACGCGCGATTGCTGTGATCGTGAACCTTTCATCCGAGCGCAACTTTTTCTTCGGGCCTCGTCTCTTTACCGAAGTTGTGCTCGATCTGGAGGGCTAGAAAGAAGAAGAAAGACAAGAGTTAATATGTGTACATACCAAAACAATGAATGCATCAATTAGCTAGTCAGCACAGGCTTAATTAATATATATACCTGGCCGGACTCTGTTCGGTCACCGGAGCCGTCATCACGGTCTCCTTCTTGCACCGGCATTCAGTCACCGGAGCCATCATAATCATGTCCTTCCTCCTCCATTGTTCGATAACCGTAGCCTGCTTCACCCTCTCCTTCCAGTCCATCAGTTTCGTTGAGATACAACATGACATCACCTCCGGCTGCGATTATGTCCCCCAACACCTGTTCTGCTTCCTCGTCTCGGCCGTGCTCCATAGTTTCTGCAAATATTACAACATGGCAATTATTATACAAACATGACAGATGGATATATTAGTGGAAAACGTAGACCTAGCTAGCTAATCACAACAAGGAATCATATTAGTGGCCTCAACGCTTCTCTAGGGTTTGGGGTGGCCTCGGCAACGCTTCAAGGGTTCGGGGTGGCCTCGACGACAGCGCTCTTTTAACTTGGTAAATTTGGGTGGCCTCGGCAGCTCTTCTAGGGTTTGGATCAACTTGTGCACATTGCCAGACCCTCGACCCTCAACCGCTCGACGATCCACGACCCTCTATGTACCCTATTTCCTGAACCTCGACCCCCTAATGTCATGTTTGTCTAGTGTCAAAGGATTCAACACAACCATGTCTTCATCATTAGGCGAAAGTAACAGGCGCATGATGGTACGCAGTTCTGCAAAGTTGTTTTGGAACGGAGTCCCAGATAGGATAATTCGCTTTTTCGTACAAAGTTCAGCAAGAGTCTTCCGAGTATCGCTATTTGGAAGGCCTTTGCATACCTTCATACAAAAAGGCGAATTATCCTATTCGGGACTCCGTTCCAGAATAACTTTGCACAACTTCATACCATCATGCCCCGGTTACTTCCGGCTAATGATGAAGCCATGGATTTCTTAAATACTTTGACACTAGCTAGGCAACCTCTCGACCCCTCGGCGATCCTCGACCCTCGACCGCTCGGACGATCCACGACCCTCTACCCTATTTCCCGACCCTCGACCCCCTCATGTCACGTTTGTCTAGTGTCAAAGGATTCAACAAAACCATGTCTTCATCATTAGGCGAAAGTAACAGGCGCATGATGGTACGAAGTTCTGCAAAGTTGTTCTGGAACGGAGTCCCAGATAGGATAATTCGTTTTTTCGTACAAAGTTCAGCAAGAGTCTTCCGAATATCGCTATTTGGAAGGCCTTTGCTGAAATTAGTACAAAAAGGCGAATTATCCTATCCGGGACTCCGTTCCAGAACAACTTTACACAACTTCGTACCATCATGCCCCGGTTACTTTCGGCTAATGATGAAGCCATGGATTTCTTCAATACTTTGACACTAGCTAGGCAACCTCTCGACCCCTCGGCGATCCTCGACCCGCGACCGCTCGGACGATCCACGACCCTCTAGCCTATTTCCCGACCCTCTAGCCTATTTCCCGACCCTCGACCCCCTCATGTCACATTTGTCTAGTGTCAAAGGATTCAACAAAATCATGTCTTCATCATTAGGCGAAAGTAACAGGCGCATGATGGCACGAAGTTCTGCAAACTTGTTCTGGAACGGAGTCCCGGATAGGAACATTCGCTTTTTCATACAAAGTTCAGCAAGAGCCTTCCGAGTATCGCTATTTGGAAGGCCTTTGCTGAAATTCATACAAAAAGGCGAATTATCCTATCCGGGACTCCGTTCCAGAACAACTTTGCACAACTTCGTACCATCATGCCCCGGTTACTTCTGGCTAATGATGAAGCCATGGATTTCTTCAATACTTTAACACTAGGCAACCTCTCGACCCCTCGGCGATCCTCGACCCTCAACCCTCGAACCCTCAGCGACCCTCGACACCTCGGCGTTCCTTGACCCTCGAACCCTAGGCCCCTCGACGACCCTCGAACCCTCGGTGACCCTCGAACCTCTACCCTAGTTCCTGACCCTCGCGCCTCAAACCCTCGGCGACCCCCCTCATGTCGAAGTTACCGGGGAGGGGGTATATCGACCCCTCCCCCTCATGTAAGAAGAGGAAAAAGATCGAAGAAGAAAAAAGAGGAGAAGAAGAAAGGAATAGAGGAGAAGATCGAAGAAAAAAAAGAAGAAAAAAAAGAGGAGAAGAAGAAAGGAATAGAGGAGAAAAAAAATAGAATTTCTCCTCTTTTTTTCTTTTTTTCTCTCTTCTTATTTATTTCTCCTCTTCTTCCTCTCCTCTTCTTCTCCTTTCTTCTTCTCCTTCTTCCTCTTCTTATTTTCCTTTTTCCACTCCTTCTTTTTCTTCTTCTTCTTCCTTCTTCCTCTTTTCTTCCTTTTCCTTATTTTACTTTTTCCTCTACACTAACCTAAAATGCACTAACCTAAAATCGATATCTACTAATTAACAACCTAAATAAAAAATTTAATACATATATGAAAAAAACATCATATGAAAAAAAACATCATATGCACAAAAAAACATCATATGACAAAAAACATCATATCAACATCATCACATATATAAAAAAACAACGGAAGGCCGCCGGACCTTGGGGCGGCGCGGCGACGGCTTCGGGGCAGCGGTGGCGCGGGGCGGTGATGGCGTCGGGCGGCGACGGTGTCGGGGCGGCGCGGGGAGGTGACGGCGACGACGTCGGGACGGTGACGGTGTGGGGTGGCGCGCGGCGACGGCGTCGGGGCGGCGCGAGGTGGTGACGGCGCGGGGCGCGGGCGGTGAAGAGGCAAGGCGCAGTGACGGGGGCGGCGACGGCGTCGACGGGGCGAGCTCGGGCAGCCTGGCGGCGCAACTGCAGAGATGAAAATGAAAAACGCTAAGTGTTTGCTTATATAGCAAAGCCATTGGTCCCGGTTCGTGGCACCAACCGGGACCAATGCACACCTTTAGTCCCGATTGGTGGCACCAACCGGGACCAAAGGTCTCTTTTCAGCAGCCCAAAGGGTGGGAAGCAGAGGCCTTTGGTCCCGGTTGGTGGCACCAACCGGGACTAAAGGGGGGGGGGGTCATTGGTCCTGGTTGGTGCCACGAACCGGTACCAATGCACCCTTTTCGTCCCAGTTGGTGCCACCAACCGGGACCAAAGGCCTTGTGCTGCCCGCGTCAAAAGTTTAGTCCCACCTCGCTAGCTGAGAGAGCTCGAGAGTGGTTTATAAGCGCTGCTGCGCCCACCCTCTCGAGCTCCTCTCAATTGTAGGCTTTCGGGCCTAACCTGTCACTGTGTGCATGTGGGCCTACTGGGCCTGTTGTGGGCCTGAATCCTGGCCCATGATTGGGTTTCTAGTCGTATTCAGGCCGTGGTGGCCCAGTAGGTGGCACTTTTTTTGTTTTCTTTGTTGCTTTATTTATTTTATTTTGTTTCTACTTTCAGCAAAATACTTACTGTTGCTATTTTATTTTATTTTATTTTGTTTCTACTTATTTACTAACGTTTATTTTGTTTCTACTTATTTATTTTATTTTGTTTCTACTTATTTATTTTATTTTGTGTACTTATTTATTTTATGTTGTTTCTATTTATTTATTTTATTTTGTTTCTACTTATTTATTTTATTTTATTTTTGCTTATAATGTTTTAAACAGAAAATACTTTGATAATTTTAGTCGCATAAATTTTATATAATTTTAGTTTCAATAGTACTAGAGGTTTATAAAACTTTTTAGTTGATTCCTTTTGCTATTAGAGTTTCATTAAAGTTTTCTAGTTCATTCTTTTTTCTATTAGAGTTTCATTAAAGTTTATTTTGTTTCTACTTATTTATTTTCTTTTATTTTTTGCTTTTTTATTGATTTTATGAAAATTCTTTTTTGCTTTTAATGTTTTGAACAGAAAATACTTTGATAATTTTAGTTGCATAAATTTTATATAATTTTAGTTTCAATAATACTAGAGGTTTATAAAAGCTTTTTAGTTGATTCCTTTAGTACCGGTTCTAAGACTGTTACAAAGGCATTTCATTTAGTACCGGTTCTAAGGCTCCCCACGAGCACCTTTAGTACCGGTTCGTGGCATGAACCGGTAATAGAGTTTTTTAATTGATTATTTCTGCAGCTGTTTTTTAGTCCCACCTCACCAAGCGAGAGGCACTCGCAGCGGTTTATAAGCCCTGAGTGCAGAGACGATATGAAGGAGAGGCGCAATGCTCACCTGCACGTTTCTTAGCTTCAGGCCTTGAGGAAGTGGTGTAGACTGCACGGAGCTATCAGGGTTTCGGACGAAAACTACACATAGCTCTGTGCAGTCTACACTATTTCCTCAAGGCCTGAAGCTAAGCAACGTGCAGGTGAGCATTGCGCCTCTCTTTTATTTTGAGCATTGCACCGTTCAAAGCGACATCATCAATTTTCATCCCTTTCCGACTTCATTTGTTATTTTTCATGCATTTACTGATTTTTTTTGAGCTATAAGACCCTGAAATTCAAAAGCATTTCAAATGAACTCTGAAAAGGTTGAAAGTTGGCATGATATCATCATTTCACCCACATAGCATGTGCAAAAAAGTTGAGAGGATTACGGCAAAAACTAGATGCACTTTGTGTACAAAACGGACAATCTCTTTCGAAGTATCAGGGTTTCATACGGAAACTCATCTGTTACAAAGGGATTTCATTTTTTGAACTTATTTGAACTCCAGACTTTTTGTGTGTTCAAAATGCACCATTCAAAGCCACATCATCAATTTTCAACCCTTTCTGACTTCATTTGTTATTTTTCATGCATTTACTGATTTTTTTGAGCTATAAGACCCTGAAATTCAAAAGCATTTCAAATGAACTCTGAAAAGGTTGAAAGTTTGCATGGTATCATCATTTCACCCACATAGAATTTGCTAAAAAGTTGAGAGGGTTACGACAAAAACTGGATGCACTTCGTGTACAAAATGGACAATCTCTTTCGAAGTATCAGGGTTTCAGACAAAAACTCATCTGTTACAAAAGGCATTTTATTTCTTCACATGTAACTGCAGTGATATTCTAGATCAAAGGCATCATCATAATAGTTGTGGAGAGAAAGTCTTCACTTTTTCTTCGCTTGTGTCCTTTGCTTATTGCGCCGTAACCATGGATAATCTTCATCGTTTAACAGGGTGCTTGGCTCAGCCTTGACTTTGAAGGGAGGAATTTCATGAAACTTTTCATAATCTTCAGACATGTCTGTCTTGCCCTCCACTCCCACGATGTCTCTTTTTCCTGAAAGAATTATGTGGCGCTTTGGCTCATTGTATGATGTATTCGCTTCCTTATATTTTCTTTTTCTCGGTTTGGTAGACATGTCCTTCACATAGAAAACCTACGCCACATCATTGGCTAGGACGAACGGTTCGTCAGTTTACCAAAGATTGTTCAGATCCAGTGTTTGATACGTCTCCAACGCATCTATAATTTTTTTATTGTTCCATGCTATTATATTATCTGTTTTGGATGTTTAATGGGCTTTACTAAGCACTTTATATTATTTTTTGGGACTAACCTATTAACCGAAGGCCCAGTGCAAATTGTTGTTTTTTTTTCCTATTTTAGTGTTTCGCAGAAAAGGAATATCAAACGGAGTCCAAATGGAATGAAACCTTCGGGAGAGTTATTTTTGGAACAAACGTGATCCAGGGGACTTGGAGTGGACGTCAAGAAAGAAGCGAGGAGGCCACGAGGCAGGGAGGCGCGCCTGCCCCCCTGGGCGCGCCCCCACCCTCGTGGGCCCCTCGCAGCTCCACCGACCTACTTCTTCCTCCTATATATACCCATATACCCCGAAAACATCCAGGAGCACCACGAAACCCTATTTCCACTACCGCAACCTTCTGTACCCGTGAGATCCCATCTTGGGGCCTTTTCCGGCGCTCCGACGGAGGGGGAATCGATCACGGAGGGCTTCTACATCAATACCATAGCCTCTCCGATGATGTGTGAGTAGTTTACCACAGACCTTCGGGTCCATAGTTATTAGCTAGATGGCTTCTTCTCTCTCTTTGGATCTCAATACAAAGTTCTCCTAGATCCTCTTGGAGATCTATTCGATGTAACTCTTTTTGCGGTGTGTTTGTCGAGATCCGATGAATTGTGGGTTTATGATCAAGTTTATCTATGAACAATATTTGAATCTCCTCTGAATTCTTTTATGTATGATTTGTTATCTTTGCAAGTCTCTTCGAATTATCAGTTTGGTTTGGCCTACTAGATTGATCTTTCTTGCAATGGGAGAAGTGGTTAGCTTTGGGTTCAATCTTGCGGTGTCCTTTCCCAGTGACAGCAGGGGCAGCAAGGCACGTATTGTATTGTTGCCATCGAGGATAAAAAGATGGGGTTTATATCATATTGCTTGAGTTTATCCCTCTACATCATGTCATCTTGCCTAATGCGTTACTCTGTTCTTATGAACTTAATACTCTAGATGCATGCTGGATAGCGATCGATGTGTGGAGTAATAGTAGTAGATGCAGAATCGTTTCGGTCTACTTGTTGCGGACGTGATGCCTATATACATGATCATGCCTAGATATTCTCATAATTATGCACTTTTCTATCAATTGCTCGACAGTAATTTGTTCACCCACCGTAATACTTATGCTATCTTGAGAGAAGCCACTAGTGAAACCTATGGCCCCCGGGTCTATTTTCCATCATATAAGTTTCCAATCTATTTTATTTTGCAATCTTTACTTTCAGTTTATATTATAAAAATACCAAAAATATTTATCTTATTATCTCTATCAGATCTCACTTTTGCAAGTGGCTATGAAGGGATTGACAACCCCTTTATCGCGTTGGTTGCAAGGTTCTTATTTGTCTGTGTAGGTACGAGGCGACTTGCGTGTAGTCTCCTACTGGATTGATACCTTGGTTCTCAAAAACTGAGGGAAATACTTACGCTACTTTGCTGCATCACCCTTTCCTCTTCAAGGGAAAAACCAATGCAAGCTCAAGAGGTAGCAGTGTTGTCATTCCGTACTGTGGGTCTACCTGTACCCCGCCTCCTGACAGATTGACCCATTTGCACTTAAACAAAGGGACATTAAAATCATGTCCGTAGTCAAGTCCCCATATGTCCACTATGTAACCATAATATGTGTCCTTTCCCCTCTTGGTTGCTGCATCAAAGCGGACACCGCTGTTTTAGTTGGTGCTCTTTTGATCTTGGGCGATCGTGTAAAATGTATTCCCATTTATCTCGTACCCTTCGTAAGTCAATGCAGTCGAAGATGGTCCCCTGGACAACGAGTACAACTCATCACAAACAGTGTTGTCACCTCTGAGACGTGTTTCCAACCAACTGCTGAAAGTCCTGATGTGTTCACATGAACTCCAATCGTCACACTACTCCGAGTGTTTGGAGCGCGGACTGTTCTTGTGTTCATCGACATACGGGGACACCAAGGTAGAGTTCTGTAGAACTGTGTAGTGTGCTTGAGACCAAGAATGCTCGTCCCTGCATATTATTGAGTCCCCTCCAAGCGTGCCTTTCCAGTCAGTCTCCCCTCATACCGTGATTTAGGGAGACCTATCTTCTTAAGGCTAGGAATGAAGTCAACACAAAACCCAATGACATCCTTTGTTTGATGGCCCATGGAGATGCTTCCTTCTGGCCTAGCGCGGTTACGGACATATTTCTTTAGGACTCCCATGAACCTCTCAAAGGGGAACATATTGTGTAGAAATACGGGGCCCAGAATGACAATCTCGTCGACTAGATGAACTAGGACGTGCGTCATGATATTGAATAAGGATGGTGGGAACACCAGCTCGAAACTGACAAGACATTGCGCCACATCACTCCTTAGCCTTGGTATGATTTCTGGATCGATCACCTTCTGAGAGATTGCATTGAGGAATGCACATAGCTTCACAATGGCTAATCAGACGTTTTTCGGTAGAAGCCCCCTCAATGCAACCGGAAGCAGTTGCGTCATAATCATGTGGCAGTCATGAGACTTTAGGTTCTGGAACTTTTTCTCTGGCATATTTATTATTCCCTTTATATTCGACGAGAAGCCAGACGGGACCTTCATACTGAGCAGGCATTCAAAGAAGATTTCCTTCTCTTCTTTGGTAAGAGCGTAGCTGGCAAGACCTTCATACTGCTTTGGAGGCATGCCGTCTTTTTCGTGCAAATGTTGCAGGTCCTCCCGTGCCTCCGGTGTATCTTTTGTCTTCCCATACACGCCCAAGAAGCATAGCAGGTTCACGCAAAGGTTCTTCGTCACGTGCATCACGTCGATTGAAGAGCGGACCTCTAGGTCTTTCCAGTAGGGTAGGTCCCAAAATATAGATTTCTTCTTCCACATGGGTGCGCGTCCCTCAGCGTCATTCGGAACAGATAGTCCGCCGGGACCCTTTCCAAAGATTACGTGTAAATCATTGACCATAGCAAGTACGTGATCACTGGTACGCATGGCGGACTTCTTCCAGTGATCTGCCTCGCCTTTGAAATGCTTGCCTTTCTTTCGACATTGATGGTTGGTCGGAAGAAATCGATGATGGCCTAGGTACACATTCTTCCTGCATTTGTCCAGGTATATACTTTCGGTGTCAGCTAAACAATGTGTGCATGCGTGGTATCCGTTATTTGTCTGTCCTGAAAGGTTACTGAGAGCGGGCCAATCATTGATGGTTACAAACAGCAACGCGTGCAGGTTAAATTTCTCCTGTTTGTGCTCATCCCACACACGCACATCGTTTCCATTCCACAGTTGTAAAAGTTCTTCAACTAATGGCCTTAGGTACACATCAATGTTGTTGCCGGGTTGCTTAGGGCCTTGGATGAGGACTGTCATCATAATGAACTTCCGCTTCATGCACATCCAAGGAGGAAGGTTATACATACATAGAGTCACGGGCCAGGTGTTGTGATTGCTGCTCTGCTCCTCGAAAGGATTAATGCCATCCGCGCTTAAACCAAACCATACGTTCCTTGGGTCACCTGCAAACTCAGCCCAGTACTTTCTCTCGATTTTTCTCCACTGCGACCCGTCAGCGGGTGCTCTCAACTTCCCGTCTTTCTTACGGTCCTCTCTGTGCCATCGCATCAACTTGGCATGCTCGTCGTTTCTGAACAGACGTTTCAATGGTGGTATTATAGGAGCATACCACATCACCTTAGCAGGAAGCCTCTTCTTGGGGGGCTCGCTGTCAACATCACCAGGGTCATCTCGTCTGATCTTATACCGCAATGCACCGCATACCGGGCATGCGTTCAAATCCTCGTACGCACCGCGGTAGAGGATGCAGTCATTAGGGCATGCATGTATCTTCTGCACCTCCAATCCTAGAGGGCATACGACCTTCTTTGCTGCGTACGTACTGTCGGGCAATTCGTTATCGTTTGGGAGCTTCTTCTTCAATATTTTCAGTAGCTTCTCAAATCCTTTGTCAGGCACAACATTCTCTGCCTTCCACTGCAGCAATTCCAGTACGGTACCGAGCTTTGTGTTGCCACCTTCGCAATTGGGGTACAACCCTTTTTTATGATCCTCTAACATGCGATCGAACTTTAGCTTCTCCTTTTGACTTTCGCACTGTGTCCTTGCATCAACAATGACCCGGCGGAGATCATCATTATCGGGCACATCGTCTGGTTCCTCTTGATCTTCAGCAGCTTCCCCCGTTGCAGCATCACCGTATTCAGGGGGCACATAGTTGTCATCGTCCTCTTCTTCTTTGCTGTCTTCCATCATAACCCCTATTTCTCCGTGCTTCGTCCAAACATTATAGTGTGGCATGAAACCCTTATAAAGCAGGTGGGTGTGAAGGATTTTCCGGTCAGAGTAAGACTTTGTATTCCCACAATTAGGGCATGGACAAACATAAAACCATTCTGCTTCTTTGCCTCAGCCACTTCGAGAAAATTAAGCAGGCCCTTAATGTACTCGGAGGTGTGTCTGTCACCGTACATCCATTGCCGGTTCATCTGCGTGCATTATATATAATTAGGTGTGTCAAAAACCATTACAGATTCACATGGATAGATAAGTGACCAAATTAATAGAAGTTCATCATCACATTAAAACTAAAGTACATACATAGTTCTCATTGAACAACATATAGCTCTCTAGACCATCTAATTAAACCATACATTGAAACTATGTAAAACCTTTCAATGCAACAACAAATGCGATCATAATCACAAACAAGGTAACAATTGATCCAACAGCATAATGATACCAAGCCTCGGTATGAATGGCATATTTTCTAATCTTTCTAATCTTCAACCGCATTGCATCCATCTTGATCTTGTGATCATCGAAGACATCTGCAACATGCAACTCCAATATCATCTTCTCCTCCTCAATTTTTTTATTTTTTCCTTCAAGTAATTGTTTTCTTCTTCAACTAAATTTAACCTCTCGACAATAGGGTCGGTTGGAATTTCCGGTTCACATACCTCCTAGATAAATAAAATATATGTCACGTTGGTCGGCATAATTGTCATAAACAATAAATGAACCAAATAGTTATAAAAGATAATATATACCACATCTGAATCATAGACAGGACGAGGGCCGACGGGGGCGGATACCAAAACCATCGCACTATATAATAACAAGCAATAATAAAAGTAAGAAAATTAGACAAGTATCTATCTAAAGTAAGAATTTTTTTCTTTCAGAAAGAAGATAAGAACAAGAGGCTCACCACGGTGGTGCCGGCGACGAGATCGGCGCGGGCGATCGACGGCGGTGAAGACGGGGACGGGACGTGACGGACCGCTAAACCTAGACAAATCTCGGGGAAAATGGAGCTCGGAGGTCGAGTTTCGAGAGGAGAAAGCTTAACTAGTGTGGCTCGGGGATTTCATCGAACGCCTCATGTGCATAGGAGGTGAGCTAGAGCACCACAATGCTCTCCCCTCGCCGGCCAGAAAAAACAGAGCACTGTGATGGGGTATATATAGCCACCTCATTGGTCCCGGTTCGTGGCTGGAACCGGGACTAAAGGCCTCCCTTCTGTCCCGGTTCTAGGCACGAACCGGGACCAATGGTTGTGGGCCAGGAGTGAGGACGATTGGTCCCGGTTCGTGCCTAGAACCGGGACAAATGCCTCCCGAGGCCCGGCCGGCCCCCTGGGCGCACGAACCGGGACGTATGCCCCCATGGGCCCCGGTTCGTGACAGAACCGGGACTAATTGGCTGGCCAGGCCCCAACCAAAGCCCTGTTTTCTACTAGTGATAATTCATCAGTTTAAATCTAAGGAGTACCAATCAGAACCATTTCTTGCAGTGATCTCAACCTTTATTATTGAACAGGAAATAATTACAGAAATAAACTAATGAAATAATCTTCTCAGAAGAGTCCCAACAATTTGCATTAACTATTAACATGGTTGCAAAACTTCAGTAGTAAAGAGGGCACCATGTTTCTTTTGTCTTTACTTGACTTGAATTAAAACATGAAGCACATGAACAAATCATACGAACAAGCAACCCCATAAAGGCTCTTGAATCTTGTTTATACTTTTCTTGTAGAACAACATGTGGGGGAAGAGCATACCATGATGGGATCTCAATCATTAATGATCTCAATCGAAGCATACAACCTGGACAATGTAGACTAAATCTGGAGAAAAAAATATTACTTGTCCACAAGGGTGAGATTGGCCTACACATTGCCAAACAACCCTTTGCAGTCACTTGGTTCAGATCTTCCCTACAAGGTGATGAGCATTCCGCTGCAGCAAACAAATAGAATTAAATTCAAAATACAACCACTTTTATGGAGACTACTACAAGGCAAGTTTAGCTAATAGGACTTCTATAGCATGCAAGATGTTTCTTAGATCAACAAAAACAAGAACAAGAGCTATGACAGCGAACCCTTGAGCAACATATAATGAGCAGGGTATTCAAAGAAGGTCATATCTTCCACACAAGGCTGATCAGAACAAGAAATATTCAAGTCTACTAATTTATTACTGAATCACATAGCATCATAGGAGAAAACAATGATTCAAGTTTAAATAAGACATACATATATGCTAAGGAAAAGTAAGTCACAACCAAAAGCATTTTGACTTCCATTTATTTGCACACGCAAAATCATCAGGTGCTCACAGTTCAGATCAGGTAAGGTAATTTTGTAGCTCCCCACTGTTGCTGGCCTAACAAGACTCGTCCTCCAGCATAACAACATATTTGAAATCTCCATTATAGTAAATAAATGAGAGGACAATGCATAAGTCACATCATATTATACAACAAGCTAAATCTAGGGTTTGTGGTCGGTGGTGTATATACATGCACATAGAGTAGGCTGGACTTGTGGAAGTCAAATATACTTGCCACCACGGTAGAGTGAGGTGCCATGGGGCAGGTAGCGGAAGGCCGTCGCCACCCAGCACCCACTCACGCCCAAGCCTTCTTTCTTCTCATCCTCTTCCTCTGCCCAATATGGCACTCCTGCCATTGCCGTGTACAAGAAAAAAAATGATGGTAAGGCTCAAAAAGCAGACCAAGGAAACTAACATGATAGAGAATCAAATACTAATGCATAGATAAGCCTCTATACAACGAGCCACATATAATAAAAAAAGGGCAGCCGACAATAACCGACTATAGGTTCATGCACATGTACCACAAAAAATCTCCTTATATTATTTATCTCAAGAATTCCATGTAGATGTTAGACATGCTTGAAAAGAAACCTAGCTTCAAGAGAAAAATAAATATACAATCTTAGGATAATCAGGACAATCTTGGTATAACAAGAAGCTGGCAACGAGCAACAAATCAGGCGACATACAGATAAAAGAATTAACTATTGTAATTTCAGCTAATAACCAGTTCTAAAAATTCTACTTAAGCAGATGCTGCTAACAATGGAGAAATTGTGAATAATCTGTAGCAAGTAAGTTTACCCATAGAGGCAAAAGGGAGGGGCAAGGCCGGTGTAGAGCTTGTCGTGGACCTGGAAGGCCCTCTAGAAGTCAATGGTGATGGTTTGGAGCTGCACGCCGAGCCTGTAGGGCAAGTGGAGCAAGCGTGAAGGTGGGGAAATCGAGATCTGAGGCAGGGAGGCGCGGTATTGAGGTCCTTGGACGGGGTGGACTTGCCGACATGGCCAGAATCTTGGGTGGATTCTTCATTTGGTGAACAGGGAGGCTATGTTCACAATCACTAGTAATTGAATTTGGGTCATGTTGGGGATTCAGAATGTACACAACATATTTGTGTCAGAGAAGTTAAATTAGGTGCAGGTCACCCAAAACTGAATTTCTTGCAATCCAAACCATACAAACAGGAAGGAGATGGTTGCATAGATACAAATCCATGAGGTGGCAGCCAAATTGACCAATCTGGACCTCATCTTCTCTCTCTGTTTGGCACTAACTAACTAAATAAAAAAACTGGACTTGTTCATACAAATCCCTCTTGAATTCCTTGAGGCAACCAGGATTTGCATCAACATTCCTTAACTTAGCATCATTAGTGAGCAGAGGTAGAGGGGGAGGGATATGCTACCTGCCGCAGTGGGTCGTCATGGCCGTGCTTGAGCTCGGCAAGATCTCTTGGTCGCCCTAGCAGGAGACCCCTCCTGCCCCTCCTCCTTGAGCAGAGCATGGCCGGTGGCTAGGGGCGCCCCTCCTGCTGATGCCACTAAAAAAATATGACTTGGCAGGCATGTCCCTTGCTTCTAATTAGCTTAAGCGATTGTAAACGAGGTACAACCAATAAATAGCAGCCTAACTGGAGTACGAAACACACGCTAGGAAAAAGTGGAGTCCGCAACCGGAACAGAGAGACTTTGTGTATGTTTTTTTCTCTTTGAACTCCACTACATGTACGTTTCAAGGCCACTGCATGTATCAATTAGCTAGCCCAACACTATTTCTATTGCTTCTTTTCTAACACTGAAGCACGTCCATACGAAGCATCCCATGCATGTAGCATATTTCCTTACCATTCAATCAGACTGAGCTCAGTGCACATATAATTTAATATGTGTAGGACACATACATACATACATATTGCCAAAATTAGGGCCTCTTTTAACTTGCATGATAATTAAAATACAAAAGCGCAAAACATAGAATCACAATTTGATATCAATTTTCTACATGGCTGAGTTTGTAAAAAAAATGATTGCAACACAGTGAAGAGAAAATTATTGTAGTGATTTTTTGTCAGTTGGGAAGTTATATTTGAAATGTAATTGAGTTGTTAGGAAAAATTCTGATCCTACAAAATTTTAATAAAAGACAATGAAACAAAGAGTTTCTAGAAAAGTGAATCATGCCCGCCAAGACAAGTAAGAAAAGGACAGTGCAATACAGAAGATTAAAACTGAAAACAAAAGCCCACGCCATGCAAGCAAACCGAATGATTGTAAGATATAGAAGATAAAAATGAAAAAAACTAGAAATTTCCGTAGGAAGAATATATTACATATTCATAAAATGCTTTTCCCCATAATCGATCATATGCACTCGAGATACTTTTGATCATAGGAACTACAATTTCACGTCAACTCAAATTCTACACGGTTCAATCTGTAATTTTTTATTGAACTACAACAAAAAATAAATATTCGGAATAAGATGGAAATTTATCTTTGAATGTAAAGTGAATTGTTAGGAAAAATTTCGATCAACCTAAACTGTAATAAAAAACACTGAACCGGGGTTTCCATATCCTTGAACGTAAAGTGAATTGTTAGGAAACATTTCGATCAACCTAAACTGTAATAAAAAACACTGAACCGGAGTTTCCGTACGAAAGAGGAGCATATTGCCCGACGCAAGATTAATACTAAGAAAAGCATGCGCCATGCACGCAAATCGAATTATAGTAGAATATAGAAGATAAACTGTAAATAATTAGAAACTTATGCAGCAAGAATAGTTTATGTATACACATGTCAAGATGTGTTCTATCCATTCGTTATTGAGAAGCCCATGTCAACTGTAACAAGGTTTTTTAGATGTATACCACAATACGACTATGATAAAAAAAATCAATACAGGAGAGAGAGAGAGAGAGAGAGAGAGAGAGAGAGAGAGAGAGAGAGAGAGAGAGAGAGAGAGAGAGAGAGAGAGAGAGAGAGAGATTGAGAGTATATGTCAATAACTGTCAACTGAAGATGAGAATGCATGAAAATATTTTGTGGGATGGTATTGCGAAAAAAACACAAGAGCATACAACCAATATTTACGTACAATTTGGACATTAGGTTTTAATTTAGTTTCTAATGGAAAGATGGACACAAATGAATGATATAAAATCGCAATTGAAAGCTAAAGTAGAATGGGACTCTATATTTATTTATTTATTTATTATATTAACATAACATAATTTGTACCAGCAAACCCATGCAAATAATGGAAATATTTTAACTAAAGCTCAATAATTGTTTCACAAGGTATACTTATTGCCAGAAACATTCTTATATGTTGAACAATAAATCAGAGGTGCTATGTAATCAAATAAATCTAAAATAGTTTGTCTTCCACAAATATCCGGCTAACATATAATAAAATAAGTGTTCACATGGTATATTTAGGCTGCAAATTTTCAATAAAATATTAAAGTGTCTGTAAAATAAACTATTAGTACAAGAAATGTAAGAAAGCACAAACATAAACCCTATAAATCTAGCCGCACAAATGCGTGGGTTGCCCTGCTAGTTTTTTATTACACAAACATTTTGACATTGTATACACTTTTCTGAAAATGTCATAAACAGAATTTTTGAAACTCATGAACATTTTTTAAAATGTAACATACATTTTTTAATGTATGTGACCATTTTCTAAAGATCATAAAGACATTTCTTAATATGTCACATACATTTTTTTTAAATGTGTGACCTTTTTGAGATGTAACAAACATTTTTCGTACACATGATTAACATTTTCCTATACAAGTTTAGCATTTTTGAAATGCATGATTACATTTTTCCAAATTTTATGTAAGTGTGTTTTTTGTAATATATATTTAGATTATTTCGAAAAATAAACAATAGTAAGAAAATAAAACAAAAAAACAAAAAAATGTGAAGAAAAATGGAAGGAAAAAAAAGAAAAAAACACGAGTAGCGTGAGTGTGGCGTGGCCCATGTGATTATGGGTCGGTCCGGCCGGCGACGACTCTGGTAGACGACCCATGCTAGTAATCACAACGGGCGGCACGTAGCCGCGCCCACTATTGCCTCATAGTCACATTGAACTAAGGTGGATGCTACAAATCAGCCGACAAATTTCTTCGGGAAATCAGTCGGGTGGCGGGCCGTCCAATCTTTCTTCTCGCAACTGTTGGATCGGTCAAACACACGTTGTGCTACAGGACGACTTGCCGCGGAAGCAGCGCTGCCCCGCTTGCAAGTAGGAGCCGCGTCCCATCATCGATGGAGTTCGGCGTTGGGCAGCAACGGCAACGCCACACCGGTGCGGCGGTGCTCCAAGGTAGCACCGGTGGCCCATCACAGCTTCGATGGTGCTCCAATGCAGCACCGGGGGCTCGTCGCGGCTCTGGTGATGCTCCATTGCAGCGCCACATCGGCGCGGCGGTGCTCCAACGCAGCAGCGACCACCCATCGCAGCTCTGACGATGCTTCATTGCAGTGCGAACAGCTGCACAGCGGTGCTCCAATGTAGCACCAGCAGCCCGTCGCCAGCTCTGGCGATGCTTCATTGCAGCTGCAGCGCAACAAACAGTGGCGTAGCGAATGGCGACTGCTCCGGCAAGGTGGGGCTGAGCACCACGACTGTTGCAAACCCCGGTGGCGCCCCCTTCTCAACAAAAAGCTGTTGTCACCGTGTTCATCGCGGCAGCGTAGCGGTGCCACTTTGCAGCAGGAACACTCCTTGTTGGACTAGGGAGTGAGAGAGGGCAGGAAGAGAGGAGTGGGCGCGACCATGGCAGGAAGCAGAGCGACAAAGAAAACTAGGAGCACGTTTTTCCCCCTTTTCGAAAGTCGTTTCCGAGTTGCATGGCCGTGCCTCATGCGGAAGCAAAACCGTGCCTCTCGCATAAGCAAAACCGTGCTTCTCACGGAAGAAAAAGAAGAAGAGGAAACACATTTTTTTTCATTTCCAAGAGGCACGGTTGTGCCTCTCGCGAAAGGGAAAAAAAGAAAACACGTTTTTTTCTTTTTCAAAAGGCACGGCCGTGCCTGTCACGGAAGAAAAAAAAAGAGAAATGCATTTTTTTTCGTTTCCGAGCATGCCTCTGGCGAAAGAAAAACCGTGCCTTTCACGAAAAAAAATAAGTTTTTTCGTGCAATTTTTTTTCAAAAAGCTAAGAAAGACCGGTAGATAACCGAAAAGTCGACCCCCCCCCCCCCCAGAAAAAAGCCATCTAAAAAGCCAAAAACGCATGTGAATTTTATTTAAAGGGAGCACCCGGAGCGCGACACGTGGCATCATTGCGGAGGCTCCTAAAGGAGCGCTCCTCAATGAGTTGTTGTCACTAATCGGCCAGCGGCAAGCCTTAAGGTCCAATAGTAGTGTAGCATCGTAGCATGGTAGCAGCCCAATTAGCATGTTGGCCCAGCTAGCAGCCAAATCGCTCTCTTGTTTTGACCAACAAGCCCGAGGGCTTTTTATTTCTTATCAAAGATCGTGACATCATTTATAAAGCGACTGCATGAGAAATGTAGGGGGTTCATTGACCATGGTAAAAAATTCCAAATAAAACAAAAACGATCTAGCTATCTCATGTGCTGCCACATTTGCCTCCTTTGGGCATAATTCATAGGAAATATAGTCAAAGGCACTTGCATGCAGCATGCAGCCATGAAAAATTGCTGAACTTGCAGTCACAGAAACCCCCTTTGGGATAAGAGTCAACATTACCTACTCATTGTCGGACTGGAGAATAACCTTGTAATGCCCCATTTGCTGAGCAAACCTTACACCATCTCGAACAGCAGTAGCTTCAACCATAAGTACATCCGGTGCTCCTTAAATTCTGAAGCATCGAGCGGCCACAAATCCTTCATTAGAGTCTAATCACCACCCCGCCTGAAGCGGTCACATGGGTTTCCCCATTGAAAGAAGCATCCACATTCACCATGCACATCCCTTCACGGGGTTTATGCCATCCCACTCGAGGCCTTTGAGGTTTTTTTTCCCCGCTTCTGATATAATTACGTGATAAAATACTAGTTGACATCACAGATTGTTTGATCACCTGGAGCTCCTCTCCATGTGTTACTTGCCTTCTCTCCCACCAAATATACCAAGCGGTATTTAGAACTAGCTCTCGTATGGGAACTTCTTGGCATGAGGGCACTGGATGGTCGTTTTTTAAAAGCTCCTCCGACACAACGGCTCTAGATATGTCGGCACACAAAGACACTTCTACCTCTTCTTTTACTCCTAATTCCTTCCAAATGTACCTTGCTCTAGTACAAGTAAAAAAAGGATATGCTTCAAATCTTCATATCCCAGTGGACCCAAAAGCGCATTGACTCGAATGAACGGCGTGTCTACGTGCTAATATACCCACACACGGGATAGATTCTTTCAATGCTCTCCAGCCAAAAACTTACACTTTTGGTGCCACAGTAGATGTCCATAAATTCCTCCAAACCTCCCTATCTCCTGCTCGTCCAGTGTCATGATCACTGGCTTAACTTCTTCTAAACTTATGGTTCCACTCACCATAGTAGGACGATTTTACTGAAAATATGCATGTTTTTCAATTGTGCCATGCAACAAATACTCACAATCATCCACTAGCGGAAATGACATGGCCAAAAATATCCCTAACGAGCTCCTCATCCCATTGACCCAAGACTGGATTGATCAGATCACAAACTTTTTGCACTAAATTCCTACCTTTAAGAGTTAAAACTCGTAGACTAGGATTTGCTGGTGGTAACCAGTTATCACTCCAGATATCAATTTGTGTTCCATCCCCAACCCTCCATATATAGCCCTTCTTGAAAGCTTCAAGACCCGACATAATATTTTTTTCATGTGAATGATGATCCACTTTTCAGTTTAGCTTTCAAAAGAATCCCATCAGGAAAATATTCCGTCCTTGGGATAGAAGAACATAAGGAATCCGGACTCTCTAACAACCTCCAGCATTGCTTTGCAAGCATGGCTACGTTAAAACAATGTAAGTCACGAAAGCCCATACCTCCACTTAATTTAGGTATGCACAATGTCCACCACGCCATCTAGTGCATCCGTTTCTTATCTCGATCATCACCCCACCAATATCCAACTATAGCATCATGTATACCTTTCAAAATTTGCTTTGGTATGTTGAAAATAGTCATAGCAAATATTGGGACAGCTTGTGCAATCATTAAAAATAACAGAAAAATCAGTGCATAAAAACTAACAGAAGCATCGCTCTTCTTCATTTGTCTCCAACGTTGGGGCGCCCCTATGTCTCGCTTATAGTGAGACAAAGGGAACCGTCATGTCAAGGGCAGTGTGAGGTGGGCAGGCCTAGGTGCGCTGGAGGTCACATCCTCATTCTTTCTATTATTTTTTTCACTTTTTTCGTTTTTGGATTTATTTGTTATTTAACATTTGTTTACACTTCCAAAAACTATAAACATATGCTCCCTTCGTAAAGAAATATAAGAGCATTTAGATCATTAAAGTAGTGATCTAAACGCCCTTATATTTCTTTACAGAGCTGATATATTACAAAAAAAATTACATCATGTTTTGAAAATGTTAACCACGCATTTGAAAAATGTTAAATATGTATAGAAGAAATGTTGACCATGTATACAAAAAATATACAATGTGTGTGAAAAAATTTGATCATGTATTTCGAAAATATTAATCAATCTTTAAAAAAAATGTTAAACAAGTATTTTTTAAAAAGTTAATCAAGCATTTGCAAAATGTTAAATGTGCTTACAAAAAATGTTAAACATGTATATAAAATATATACAATGTTTGTGAAAAAAGTTGATCATGAATTTTCAAATGTTAATCAAGCATTCAAAAAATATTGAACAAGTATTTGAAAAATGTTAATGAAGAGTTTGAAAACTGTTAAATGTGTATAGAAAAAATGTTGACCAAGTATTCAGAAGATGTTAATCTTGCATTTGAAAAAATGTTGATCAGACATTTGAAAAATGTTAAATATGTATAGAAAATAATGTTGACCATGTATTAAAAAAAGTTAACCAAGCATTTGAAAAAAAAGTTACATGTGTATAGAAAAATCTTGACCATGTATTCAATAAATGTTAATCTTATATTTAAAAATACTAAAGAAGCATTTGAAAAATGTTAAAATGTCAGGAAACATGTTGATCATGTATTCAAAAATATTAAACTTGTATTTGAAAAAAATTAAACATTTTCAGAAAAATGTATTAGATCTATACCAAAAATGTACAATTTTTATGAAAAGGGTAAAATCATGTATTTAAAATGTTAAACGTGCATATAATTTTTTCTGATGAATATGAAAAGTGTTGAATGTGTAATGAAAACCGAGAGAAACCAAAAAATAAAATGAAAAAAGAAACAAGAAAAATCAGGAAAACCGAGAAAGAAAAAAACTGAAGAGAAGAAGAAGAAGAAAAACGAAAAAAAACCCAGTGAAAATTGACGAAAAACAAAGAAAACGAGAGAAAATGGAGAAACTCATGAAAAAACTAAAAAACTAGGTAAGAACCGTGAAAAATGAAGAAAAACTATATGAAAATAATCAAAAAAACACCCATAAAAACAAATAAAGAAATGAGGAAACCGGTGAAAACAAAGAAAACAAAAAAGCCAAAGTAAATAGGAGAAGAACAAAGAAATCAAAAAAAGAAACAAAGAAACCACCGGAGCGAAAGAAACATGGGAAGCAACGACCTCAAAGTTGGAACGAACCAGCGAAGTGTTTGCTCGCGAAAAAAAAAACCCAGAAAAACAAGCCGGCTCAGTCTCGCGTGAGAGAGCTATTCCATTCAAGCAAGAGTAGCTTCCATTTCGCGTAAAGCGCGTAGTGCCGTCTTTGCCTCGCTAAGAGTTCTAATATCGTACCCATGTACCCTGTGTGTTGTAATATATTCTGGTCGTGCGTGATGTCAATTTGTACTGTGTAACAGAAGATTCAGATCCTTGGGCTGGTATGAAGGGCAGATCCGGTTCTTTGAGCCGAGGTGCCACCGTCTGATGTATTTTTAGCAGTGTTGTAGATCATGTGATGAATTATTTTTTATATTTATATTCATGGTGCCTTTATATTTAACCTATAGATGTATATTTCTTCCGGTTGCTTGTTTATTCTTGGCCAATCTAGATAAGTACTCAGTACTCGGAGAGATGTGCATTACTCAAGTTCAATCTTGCAAATAAACTACCGCAGTATCAGAAAGTGGAAATGCTTGTATTTAATTGTTGCCATTGAGGATAAAGGTTTATTAGATTATTCATTTGGATCTCATAACTAACAATATATCATCTTGCTTACAGTAATTACATGTGTTTACACTTACAGTTCAGATGGTGCAGAGGGATCCCGATCTAAGGGACATGCTATTTTGCTACAAGATGCAAAGGGTATCTCAGTCTAATATATTTGGACGTACCGCCTATGTAGAATCAACACATCCGTATGTTTAACATGAGCATGAAAAATTTCATTTTGCGTTTTCTCCACATGATTATATTACTTGCCGCAATTTTATGTATTGGAGAGATGCACTTGGGGAACCTATGAGCTGCGGTCCAGTTTTTAGCATAAGAATCACATTTCAACAAATTTTGCATGTCTTTTTATTTTCTGTTTTGTTTTATTCTTAAAATACAAAAATATTATCTACCAAGTTGTCTCTTAATTACCTTGTGCAACTAGCAAGACTAGCAAGGTTGACACCCTTGTTATCTCTGTTGCGGACACAATTGAAGTTTTAACCGTGTTGTTGAAAATAACTACCGTTGCAAGAATGCAGTTACCTCCACGGATTGATTCCTAAGGGAAAATTTGCTACTTGCTACACACGCCTACACTGGGGATCCCCACAAATCTACCTTGGGTTTGTAGCAGCTAGGTGCTTGGAGGAAAACCAATTGGAGCATGCCATCTTCGCTGGTTACACGACCGCCATGTTGCAAGCGGCTAATGCATGCGTCCACGCCCGCCCCACCCTCGATCATTCAATGGGATAGATTTGATGCATGGCATGTGTGTGTGCAGCGCCCCGCTCTCTCTCTCTCTCTGTGTGTCTCTCACTAGTAGAAAAAGGGCCATTTGTCCCGGTTCATAATGCCCATATATCCCGGTTGGGGAACCGGGACTAAAGGGTCGTTACTAATGCCTAGGTCTTTAGTCCCGGTTCTTACACGAACCGGGACAGATGGACCTCCACGTGGCCCGTGCTGCGAGCCCCGGCAGGAGGCCCTTTAGTCCCGGTTGGTGGCACCAACCGGGACCAATAGGCATCCACGCATCAGCTGTTCAGGGGCTAGGGTTTTTGTTTTTGTTTTTTCTGAAGGGGGGTGGATTTGGGGGTTTTGTATGATTAATTAAGGTGTTTCATATATTGTGTTAGGTAGCTAATTAATTAATAGAGAGAAGTGTCCTCTCTTATCTCCGTGCTTGGTCGACGCTACGTACTATACGTATAGAGAGGCCCTCGACACGCTAGCTAGTAAGAAAATGAAGGGAACCATTAAGTACAGAAGTTCGTCATGCATACCGAGAGAAGTGATCGACCTCTCCTCCTCCGAGAGATTGGTCGAACAACAAGTTTTCGTATTATCTATCCGACGCTACTGGCTACATACATATACAATATGTAAGATCTCTTACAATCCCCTAGCATTTGAACTCAAGTTCCACATGGTATTCTCCGGCTTTATTGATGACGTGGTCAAGAAAGAATCCCGCCAATTCCTCTTGAATTGCTTTCATGCGATCTTGTGGTAGGAGTTCATTCCGCATCTGCCACGTCTAATTTGAAGAAGGGGGTTAATACATATATATGAATGAAACTCAACAGAAATGATGGTGTAATAAAATGAAATTGTGAATATTATTGCTTACGCACTTCATATTGTCTTTTAGAGTAGCCCCGCTTATCTTTGCAAGTCGCGTTGTAGATGAACTCGCACACGTAGTATCCACAGTAATCATTCCCTTGTTCCTGCCACAAGCACTTTACGAGAAATAAAGGTCAATCAAACTGATAATGAAGCATTATAAATGGCATTCATGAAAGTAGCTAGAATCAACGGGAGATGCGCGCAACTAGCTAGCTAGTAGTACTTACTTTCGGGTATGTATATCGCAGCTCCTTCGGCAGGCCCGGAGCTTCTGCGGTGAAAATTTTCCAAACCCCGCAAGACAAAAAATATATTATTACTTGAGATATCAGGAAATGAACAAAAAGTTGCCGATATGGTGCCATAATGATCGATTGAACTTACTTGTTGAGAATTTTAGTCATGTCTGCATAGGTCTCGGGATCTTTTCGTCTCGAGTCTAAGACGGTTACTAGTCCCTACTCAAGCTTAATCTCCAGGAGAATATAGTGGAAGCCGCACATGCATGCATAACTCATCAATTACATTACTATAACCTCGCTCGAGTAATAAGGGAAACCGAATATGCACACGACAGTAACACTCACTCGAAATTGTAAGGAAAGAGTATTAAATCTTTGTTTTGATTTATTATCAATGATTTGAGCAAGTTGGCCTTGGCATCTTTGGCGCCCTTTTAACCTGAAATTCATCTATGAGATTTGTGTTAATGAAACCAATATCATACATTTCTGCTTTTCTGCACTCGACGATCTTCAATCTGCATAATATAATGAGGATAATTATAAATACATGCAATGAAAGAGCTGAGCTATATATAGACTTAATGACAGAAGTAGTACTTACAGACAGTAGCAAGTGACCGTTAATTTATCGAGGGCCTTTTGATTGAAGAACTGGAAGAACTCCTCAAATGGAACATACAACAGATCAATTTCAACGAGGTCGTGCTCCTCTTTAACTCTCAGATACAAAGTATCCGTCCCCCCAGACTCTCTGCAGGTTTTCATGTACCAATTATGGAATCTTCGCATCATCGTTGTTAGAGATTTTTCATCTTTGACGAGAGGCTTCCCGTACTCGTATCTGTGTTCGTCCACCTCCAAGAAATCACAATGTACATCGTCGAGCAGGTAATCTCCAAGATTGCTATAACCGGGCACCATCCCCGGATCATTAGCGACGATGTCGCTAGACACATTGAGCGGGGGGCACGATTGGTTCGCTTGTTCGCCGAGCTGGGCAATTTTTTCCCAGCTGCTCGTCGTTCTTTTAACCTTTGATCACTGACAGTACTTCCCGACCGCTCCGCTTCGAGATATACCTTTTCAGTAACGCGCTCATAGTTGGTTTTCGGCGGAGACTTTGGTGGTTTCCTCAGGGCATCGATAGTGCGCTTTGCTTTCACCGGATCTACCTTCTCCTCCGGAGGTGGATGTCTCTTTGCTTTCACCCCTTCAAAGAAGTCCTTCACTTCTTTTTCCACGATCTTCTTGTTTTCTTCCACGGTCCTCTCGTACGGTAACTTCTCTAGAGGCTTGAGAGGTGGACCGTATCTGTATTGCCTCCCGCCTCTGGCTGTACTGCTAGACGCCGGAGCAGACGAAGCGGCTGCGGCTGTCTTCTTTCGTGCTTGCTTACGAGGCGGAGGAGAAGGACTACGACGCGCCGGAGCAGCCGGGGCGGCGGCGGGTCTCTTCCGCCCTTGCTGGCGAGGCGGAGAAGGAGGAGGCTGGTGGCTGCTCGGGCGCGCCGGCGCAGGCGGAGAAGGAGGCGGAGTGCCGCCACGCGCCGGAGAAGGAGGCTGAGTGCCCTGATCACTCGCCGGAGGAGGAGGCGGTGGAGGAGGCGGAGTGCCCTGACTCGCCGGAGGAGGAGGAGGAGGCGGAGGCGTCCAGTTCGGAAGGTTGATGAGCTCCTTCCGCCATAGGCATGGAGTCTTCAGACAAGAACCCAGCCGAGTCTCCCCGTCACCCGTAGGGTGGTCAAGCTGGAGGTCCTCAAATCCTTCTGTGATTTCATCCACCATCACCCTAGCATATCCTTCTGGAATCGGCCGGCAGTGAAAAGTTGCGCCAGGTTCAGGAGGTGCAACAGAGCCAACAGCCGCCTTGACTTTCAATTCCATCCACTGCGTCATAAGGTGGCAATGCTGAGACTCCGTGATAGCATCCACGGGGTAGCTAGCAGGAGCCGTGAAGACAGGCTCCTGAAGCAGCTCCGTGGAAGCCACGCTGCTTCTCCGCTGAGATGGCGGGGTAGCTTCGGGTGTAGCTTCGGCAGGTCGCGTGCTGCGAACTGCGTCTCGTTCCTCTAGCGCTTGTACCCTTGCGTGCAGCGCCTGTAGTTGGGTCAACTCCTTTTTCTTCTTCCTCTCCCGGCGTTTGTAACCGCCTGCGTCGGGAAATCCAGCCTTCCACGAAAGGGAGCCTGGCGTGCCTCGTGTCCGTCCGGGGTGCTCAGGATTCCCGAGGGCCTCTGTGAGCTCGTCGTTCTCTCTGTCCGGAACGAACGTCCCTTGCTGCGCCTTTTCGATATACTCCTGAAGCTTCTCGATGGGTGTGTTCAGCTGCTCGTTGGTCCAAACGCACTTCCCTGTTACAGGGTCCAATTTTCCCCCAACCCCGAAGAACCAAGTCCTGCAACGGTCTGGCCAGCGTCGCGTCTCTGGTTCGATCCCTTTATCAATGAGGTCATTCTCAGCCTTGTCCCACAACGGCCGGGCTTTCAGGTAGCCACCTGACCCCGTGCGATGGTGATGCTTCTTCTTTGCAGCATTTTTCTTGTTTGTCGCTGACATCTTCGCTGCTCTCTCAGATTTCTTTTTGGTGACAAATGCGGGCCACTGATCTTTGATCTTCTCAAATCGGCCGATGAATTCTGGAGTCTTGTCTTGGTCGACAAACGATGATTTCAGCTCATTCTTCCACCTCCTGAATAGCTCAGCCATCTTCTTAAGAGCATAAGCCTTGATCATTGGCTTTTTAACTGGATTCTCCGGATCCTCCTCTGGCGGGAAGGTGAAATTTTCCTGCAGCGCGGTCCAAAGATCAGCTTTCTGCCTATCGCTGACATAAGACACCTGAGAGTCTTTGTCCTTAGGCTTCAACCATTGCTCGATGCTGATCGGGATCATGTCCCTAACTAGAACCCCGCACTGAGCATTAAATTTTTGCTTGGTCCGGAGGGGTTCAATCGGTTGGCCAGCGCGATCAATTTCGATGATCGTGTACCTTTCATCCGCGCGCAACTTTCTCTTCGGGCCTCGTCTCGTTACCGAAGTGTTGCTCGATCCGGAGGGCTAGAAAAGAAGAAAAAGAAGAGAGTTAATATGTGTACATACCAAAAACAATTAATGCATCAATTAGCTATAGTCAGCACATGCTTAATTAATTAATATATATACCTGGCCGGACTCCGTTCGGTCACCGGAGCCGTCATCACGGTGTCCTTCCCCCTCCATTCGGTCACCGGAGCCGTCATCACGGTGTCCTTCCCCCTCCATTCGGTCACCGGAGCCGTCATCACGGTGTCCTTCCCCCTCCATTCGGTCACCGGAGCCGTCATCACGGTGTCCTTCCTCCTCCATTGTTTGATCATCGTCGTAGCCTGCTTCTTCATCCTGTCTTTCCAGACCATCGGTGCATGTGTCGTTGAGAAACGACAAGACGGCATCACTTCCGTGTGCGATTATCTCCCCCAACACCGCTTCTTTTGCTTCGTCTCGGGGGTGCGGATCCATAGTTTCTGCAAATATTTACAACATGGCAATTATTATTCAAACATGACAGATGGATACATTAGTGGCAAACGTTGAACTAGCTGCTAAGCACAGTAAGGAATCATATTAGTGGCCTGGCCTCGACGCTTCTCTAGGGTTTGGGGTGGCCTCGGTAACGCTTCAAGGGTTTGGGGTGGCCTCAACAACGCTTCAAGGGTTCGGGGTGGCCTCGACGACAATGCTATTTTAACTTGGTAAATTTGGGTGGCCTCAAGAGAGTTTGTCGATCGGGTAGGGGCGCGGCGGGAGGGGGTAGGAGAGCGACATCGTTTTTTTTCTAGGGTTTGGGTGTCCTCGAGAGTTTTGGTCGAGCGAGAGGGCCGGGGGGTGCTCCGGACATCCCCCCTCACTTTAACAAAGAACTATATTAAAAAAAGACTTGCTTTGCCGCGGGTCCTTCTTCATTTTTTCCTTTGTTTTTTCTTATATGTTTGTTTTCATTTTCATTCTACATTTTCGTACATATGAAAAAAATAAAGTTTCTATACAAAAGTGCACAATTTTTATGAACAAATTACAACATCTAAATTAACTATACATCTAAATAAATATAACTATACATCTAAAATTTTCCTAATCTTAAAACTAAACTAAACATAAACTAAAATAATCTAAAAAACATCTAAAACATCTAAAAATAGCATCTAAAAACATCTAAAAAACATCTAAAAACATCTAAAAATCTAATAGCTAGCACGACGCAGGGGCGCAGGGGCACGACGGAGGGGCCGGCGCCGGCGGGGCAGGGCAGGGGCACAGGGGCGCGGGACAGGGGAGGGGCGCGAGAGCAGGCTGGTGCTCACAGGGGGCGGCGGGGCACGGTGGCGCCGCGTCGGGGCCGGCAGGGGCGCGAGGGTCGACGCCGTCGTCGGGGCAGAGGGCGTCAGTGGCGGCGGCGACGACATTGAGCAGCCTGATGGCGTCGGTGGCGGCGGCGACGGCGACGTCGAGCAGCCTGACGGCGTCGGTGGCGGCGGCGACGACAAGGTGGAGCAGGGGCGTCGGGGGAAGAAGTGATGGATTTGGTCGAAACTGCTAAGTATTTTCTTATATACCCAGGGCATTGGCACCGGTTCGTGGCACCAACCGGGACCAATGCCCCCTTTAGTCCCGGTTGGTGCCACCAACCGGGACCAAAGGTCTCTTTTTAGCAGCCCAAAGGGCAGGAAGCGGCGGCCTTTGGTACCGGTTGGTGGCACCAACCAGGACTAAAGGGGGGCATTGGTCCCGGTTGGTGCCACGAACCGGTACCAATGCACCCTTTTAATCCCGGTTGGTGCCACCAACCGGGACCAAAGGCCTTGCACAGCGGGGTGGTGGTGGGAGTTTAGTCCCACCTCGCTAGTTGAGAGGGGCGCGCAGTGGTTTATAAGCCCCACTGCCGCACCCCTCTCGAGCTCCTCTCCATTGCAGGCTTACGGGCCTAACTGTGACTGCTATGCCTGATGGGCCTACTGGTCCTTCTGCGGGCCTGAATCCTGGCCCATGGATGGGTTTCTAGTCGTATTCAAGCCGTGGTGGCCCAGTAGGTGGCAATTTTTTTATTTTTTCCCAGTTTTTTTGTTTTCTTTTTTGCTTTATTTTTTGTTTTGTTTCTACTTACAACAAAATACTTATTTATTTTATTTTATTTTGTTTCTAATTACTTATTTATTTTACTTTATGATAATTCTTTTTGCTATTAAAGTTTCTAACAAAAAAAGTTCTTTATGAAAATTCTTTTTGCTTTTAATGATTTTGAACAGAAAATACTTTGATAATTTTAGTTGCATCAATTTTATATAATTTTAGTTTCATAAATTTTAGAGGTTGCTTATAATGTTTTTAACAGAAAATACTTTGATAATTTTAGTTTCATAAATTTTATTATGTTATTAAAGTTTATTTTATTTTATTTTATTTTGTTTCTACTTATATATTTTATTAAAGTTTATATTATTTTGTTTCAAATTACTTATTTATTTTATTTTATGATAATTCTTTTTGCTATTAAATTTTCATCCATTTACTGATTATTTTGAGCTAGAAGACCCTGAAATTGAAAAGCATTTTAAATGAACTCTGAAAAGGTTAAAAGTTGGCATGGTATCATCATTTCACCCACATAGCATGTGCAAGAAAGTAGAGAGTGTTACGGTAAAAACTGGATGCACTTCGTGTACAAAACGGACAATCTTTTTCAAATTATCAGGGTTTCATACGGAAACTCGTCTGTTACAAAGGGATTTCATTTTTTTGAACTTATTTGAACTCCATAGTTTTTCTGTGTTCAAAATGCACCATTCAAAGCCACATCATTAATTTTCAACCCTTTCTGACTTCATTTGTTATTTTTCATGCATTTACTGATTATTTTGAGCTATAAGACCCTGAAATTGAAAAGCATTTCAAATGAACTCTGAAAAGGTTAAAAGTTGGCATGGTATCATCATTTCACCCACATAGCATGTGCAAGAAAGTATAGAGTGTTACGGCAAAAACTGGATGCACTTCGTGTACAAAACGGACAATCTCTTTCGAAGTATCAGGGTTTCATACGGAAACTCGTCTGTTACAAAGGAATTTCATTTTTTTGAACTTATTTGAACTCCATACTTTTTATGTGTTCAAAATGCACCATTCAAAGCCACATCATCAATTTTCAACCCTTTCTGACTTCATTTGTTATTTTTCATGCATCTACTGATTATTTTGAGCTATAAGACCCTAAAATTGAAAAGCATTTCAAATGAACTCTGAAAAGGTTAAAAGTTGGCATGGTATCATCATTTCACCCACATAGCACGCGCAAGAAAGTAGAGAGTGTTACGGCAAAAACTGGATGCACTTCGTGTACAAAACGAACAATCTCTTTCGAAGTATCAGGGTTTCATACGGAAACTCGTCTGTTACAAAGGGATTTCATTTTTTTGAACTTATTTGAACTCCATACTTTTTCTGTGTTCAAAATGCACCATTCAAAGCCACATCATCAATTTTCAACCCTTTCTGACTTCATTTGTTATTTTTCATGCATGTACTGATTATTTTGAGCTATAAGACCCTGAAATTGAAAAGCATTTCAAATGAACTCTGAAAAGGTTAAAAGTTGGCATGGTATCATCATTTCACCCACATAGCATGTGCAAGAAAGTAGAGAGTGTTACGGCAAAAAATGGATGCACTTCATGTGCAAAACAGACAATCTCTTTCGAAGTATCAGGGTTTCATACGGAAACTCATCTGTTACAAAGGGATTTCATTTTTTGAACTTATTTGAACTCCATACTTTTTCTATGTTCAAAATGCACCATTCAAAGCCACATCATCAATTTTCAACCCTTTCTGACTTCATTTGTTATTTCTCATGCATTTACTGATTTTTTTGAGCTATAAGACCCTGAAATTGAAAAGCACTACAAATGAACTCTGAAAAGGTTGAAAGTTGGCATGGTATCATCATTTCACCCACATAGCATGTGCAAGAAAGTAGAGAGGCTTACGGCAAAAACTGGATGCACTTCGTGTACAAAACGGCAATCTTTTTCGAAGTATCAGGATTTCATACGGAAACTCGTCTGTTACAAAGGGATTTCATTTTTTTGAACTTATTTGAACTCCATAGTTTTTCTGTGTTCAAAATGCACCATTCAAAGCCACATCATCAATTTTCAACCCTTTCTGACTTCATTTGTAATTTTTCATGCATTTACTGATTTTTTCAGCTATAAGACCCTGAAATTGAAAAGCACTACAAATGAACATGGATAGATAAGTGACCAAATTAATAGTAGTTCATCATCACATTAAAACCAAAGTACATACAGAGTTCAAATTGAACAACATATAGCTCTCCAGAGCATCTAGTTAAACCATACATTGAAACTATGTAAAACCTTTCAATGCAACAACAAATGCGATCATAATCACAACTAAGGTAAGAATTGATCCAACGGCATAATGAACCAAGCCTCGGTATGAATGGCATATTTTCTAATCTTTCTAATCTTCAACCGCATTGCATCCATCTTGATCTTGTGATCATCGACGACATCCGCAACATGCAACTCCAATATCATCTTCTCCTCCTCAATTTTTTTTATTTTTTCCTTCAAGTAATTGTTTTCTTCTTCAACTAAATTTAACCTCTCGACAATAGGGTCGGTTGGAATTTCCGGTTCAACCACCTCCTACATAAATAAAATCTATGTCACGTTGGTCGGCATAATTGTCATAAACTATAAATGAACCAAATAGTTATAAAAAGATAATATATACCACATCCGAATCATAGACAGGACGAGGGCCGCCGGGGGCGGATACCAGAACCATCGCACTATATAATAACAAGGAATAATAAAAGTAAGAAAATTAGACAAGTATCTATCTCAAGTAAGATTTTTTTTCTTTCAAAAAGAAGATAAGAACAAGAGGCTCACCACGGTGGTGCCGGCGACGAGATCGGCGCGGGCGATCGACGGCGGTGAAGACGGGGACGGGACGTGACGGACCGCTAAACCTAGAAAAATCTCGGGGAAAATGGAGCTCGAAGGTCGAGTTCCGAGAGAAGAAATATTAACTAGTGTGGCTCAGACATTTCATCGAACACCTCATGTGCATAGGAGGTGAGCTAGAGCACCCAAATGCTCTCCCCTCGCCGGCCAGCAAAAAACAGAGCAGTGTGGAGTGCTCTGCTCGCCGGCGATGGGCTATATATAGGCAAATCATTTGTCCCGGTTCGTGGCTGGAATCGGGACCAATGGATGTGGGCCAGGAGCGAGGCCCATTGGCCCCGGTTCGTGCCTAGAACCAGGACAAATGGGTCCAGACGAACCGGGACCAAAGCCCACGAGGCCCCGACCGGCCACCTGGGCTCACGAACCGGGACGAATGCACCCATTGGTCCCGGTTCGTATAAGAACCAGGACTAATGGGCTGGGCAGGCCCGAACGAAAGCCCATTTTTCTACTAGTGTCTGCTAAGCAACATGCACATTCTTTGTTCTCCACAGTGATGGTCTATTGTTGCTGCCATGCCCGTACTGCTCATGCCCTCTTCCTCCGCCCTTCTTCATCACTCCTGGTGGACAAGCCAGCGAAGATCGTTGCACCACCATGGCACACGACCACGGGAAGATCGATCCGAAGGTTCTCCACCGTGCTAAACCCCGGGGAGACGATGTGTCAAGGGGAACAAACTTGGGGTCACCGGATACGGCACCGACGGGGATCCGATGAGCCAAATTGGATGCCCATGATCCCAACTGGTGAGGTCAGCTCTCCAAAATCATTAGCTGGTTAGTGATTTTAAGGATATCTATGCTGCATACATCATTTCAGCATGCTCAAAGCTCTTTTTTTTAAATTGGAAGCACATAGATGATATGTTGCAATGATTCTGGAGGTCCACTGCAAATGCTTTGTCTCCATGCTGGAAATTGTTTATTTATGTTATGGCGAATTTTCTTACGTATTTTGCTTTGACTAGTGGGGTTTTGTTGAATACACAAATCAAGGTTTGAATATATGGAATATCGGGTTCGTATCGGTTTGCCACCAGCATATCGATATCAGTTATTTGGTGATATGTAGTTATATCATAGACAACATATCCAAAAAATAATCATATTCTTGTTCAAAACATGTCTTTTAGTAAAAAAGAAAAGAGAGTATGATGTCAACGCCTCAACGCAATAAATTTAGATTACTAGTTTATTTACTCCCTTATTAAGAAACTATTTGACAAAGATTTACAAAATCCTAGATCGGGGATTAATAACAATAAATTACATATGCGTTTTTCAGAAGATTATAAACACATATCTTTGATCGATCACTGAAGTTGTAAATACATAAACTTATTTTCACTGTTTCTTAGAAAGACTTGTTGTCATCTACTATGTATTAGTCTATATCAATGCACATATTGGGTCAGATATCAGCCATATCGATCGATATTTCGGCCTATATCGGAAGATGTGTGAGAAAATAATATGTTATATTCATATCGGTTGGCCCCCAAAGTTAATATATGGGTCGCTTCGCCCTAGATTTAGAAGCTTCACACAAATCATTTTGCTCCATGGATGTGTTTGAATCGCTACAAACATTTCCTACGAGGGTATCGCCATACGCGCAAATGGTATCAGGTACGTGGGCGAGGATGCGGGCGACAGGGCGGGCGACGGTGCACGCGACCGCGCCGGCGCCGTCCATTGCCGCCGGCGATCGCCGGCGCTTCGGCGGCCGGTTTTGGGCTCTTGCCGAATCCGACGAGGACGACACGGACGACGATGGGGATGCGACCCCGGCGGATTCTCCGCCGTCACCGACGCCTTCAGATATCATTTGTGAGTTTTTTAATTGAGGTTATAATGAAGACGAAGTGGCAACGACGATCGACCGTGTTCTGCCATCGGACGATCCGGCACGAATCAGACTTCACGCGGGCGAGAAGAAAGAGATGATCCGACGCGTAGTTCATCGGAGAACGGCGGCGACGGCGCTCAGACCTTGGAAGGGTCCCCTCCCTAAGGTGAGTCTTCCAAATCTTACGCTTTTCGATATGATTAGGCCGGAGTCGTGGATTACTGTTAAGAAAAGGAAGAATGCGAAGCGGAGGGACGTTCGTCCGGTGTCGGCGGCGACCGTGATGGCCGTTCCGGCGATCGGGATCTCCGAGATGCGATCGCAGCGTTTGAATCGCTTGCTGGGCAGCGTTGGGCCGGCTCGGAGGGAGCCGGGTCCGCGAGGGGATGGGCCAGGGTCAGATGGGTATGTGGCCCAGGCTGTACCGGACCTTATTCCTACTCGTAGCGTTTTCCCATGCACGTACGCGATCGATCGTTCTTCCCCTCGTGCGCCGTCTTCTGCTGGTACTAGGGTTCCTAGGTGCGGGACTCGCGGCTTCCCGGCGTGTGGTTCGAGTCGGGCTAGGAGGATCCGACCTCTACAGGCCATGGCCGGCCGCGGGGCTGCGGCGCCGCCAGCCAAGAAGCACGCCGCCTCTGCTCCAGCAGGTCGGGGCGGGGCTACTCCACCGCCGGCGGCGGGTGCCGAGCGTGGTGCCCTGGTGCCGCTTGGCCAGAGGCCGCCGCCGGGCGGTGGTGTGACTCATGGCACCCAGGGTCGTGGCAATGGCCACTTGGGCGCTCGGCCGCCGGGGCAAGTGCCCTTGCAAGCTGTGGCCGGCAGGGCGGGCTGAGGCCTCCGGCGCCGGGTGCGGCTTCCGTGGCGCAGCCGGCCGCGGGTCAGGGTGGGCCTCGCCCTCAGGCACCGGGCGTGGCTGCTGCAGGCCGGGGTGGTGCGGCCCTTGGGGTTGTGCCAATGCCTACCGGCGGTCAGCCTCGTGCCACGCCTCCGCCTCACTTCGTCGCGAGGCCTTCTCAGAACCGTTCGGGACCGTCGTAGACGAGGCAGAATTCGAACACTAGAGAGTCCTATGATCCGCCCCGAGGCCAGTGGGGGGACGATGGTTATGATGTGTATGGAAATGGACAACATCGTGGTTCCTCATCCACGGGAGGAGGTCGTGGTTATGCCTGGCAGAGTGACAGGTCTGCCGAGAGACCGTTTCTCGGCCCTCCAGGTGGATTTGTCGAGGGAGCCTCCGGTCCGGATCACCGCCAGAGAGGTGGCTACCGTGGACATCGTGGTGGTCGGGGTGGTGGCCGTGGGAGGTATCGCAGACAGCCTCCGCCTCCGGCAGTTGGTGACCATGCGGCGTCAGCCGTGGAGACTGATCACGCACAGTCCACTGATCTTCCTAGCCAGGCGATGGATGTGGTGATGGCCTTGGCCAATGTGGAGGTTCCTGCGACTGGGGCTGTGGCTGAGGTTAGCGACAGGTCTGATGCAGAGAGGCGTCCAAGTGGGCGCGTAAGAAGGAAAGGATGTTATGCTATCGTTGTGGTGAGAAGGGCCACTTCATTGCTGAGTGTGTGGCGGAGCTGTGTGATTCGTGTGGCAAGCCAGCACATGCCTCGGGGGATTGCCCGTTCTTGCGTGACCAGGCTCCGGCTCTTACAATGTATGGAGTATATTGTGCTGAGCTAATGTTCTTTGAGTCCCCGGCTGCGAGAGAGATTCCGGAGGAGACACAGAGTTTGACCACCGGGATTATCAAAGTTACCCAGGGTGAGGTGACTGAGGCTCAGATTGTGCGGAGGCTTCAGGAGCTGGCACCGGGTGACTTCCAATGGGAGCTGGTCAGTCTCGAGGCCAATGTTTTTAAGGTTGACTTCCCCACTGTGGATGATTTGCAGAGGCTGCTGAGCTTTGGCTTGTGTAGAGTTCCTGGCACTAAGTGCATTCTGGAGTTTCACGAGTGGGAGAAGGTGGAGCCTCAGGGCAAGCCCCTTAGGCAGGTCTGGTTGAGGTTTTCGGGGGCTCCTTCTAAGCCTTTGCAGGATGTCCGAGTTGTGGCCAGTATGGGCATTATGGTTGGGAAAACGGAGAAAGTGGATATGGCTTTTACCCGTGCTCATGGAGTGGCCCGGATTCTAGTGAGCGTTCTGGATATTGAGTTTGTACCTGATGTGGTGAACTGGACTTATAGGGGAGAGGTTTTCCCTCTCGAGATCGAGTTTGAGGACACTGATCTGTTTGCTGAGGCGATTAATGGGATTGATGTAGATATGCACGAGGGTGACGACAGTGCGGGGGCTAAGGGGGCACCGACTGATGAGGCTACGCGAGAGGGGTCTAACAGTTCCGGCCCTGTTGCTCAGTTGCCCGGGGATGGGGCCGGGGAGCCGGCACCCTCACCGTCGGTGCCTATGTCTTCGCTGCGTTTTGGGTCCTTTGAGCCAGCCTCTGCCCCTCCCAGACTTTGGAGTGACCGGGTAGATTCTGATGATGTGTTTGAACACACGCTCCCTATGTTGGAGTTCGAGGGTGCTGGCGGATCCATGGTTGGAGGCTTGGTGAGGACACCGTCGGCGAGGACTTTGGTTGGAGTTGGGAAGGTGGAGCCTGTGGTTGCTTCTATTTCCCTCGCTTTACCTGTGGCCGAGGATCCGGAGATGGTGACTGCGTCCGAGGTGGTGCTTGGGGGAGGGGGTTCGGGGCAGGTGGCCTCAACTTCTCTCTTCCCTATCCAGACGCCGGCGACGCCGGACATGATGACGTCGGCTGGTTCTGGGAGAGGTGGTCCGAGGCAGGTGGCCTCGGCTACTTCTTCTCCGGTTGTGGCGACGGCGCCCACGCATCCAGTGGAGCTGGGGGGGGGTCTGGGGCAGGTGGCCCTGGCTACTCCTTCTTCCTTGGCGGTCAGGAGGACCGCGTCTCCTACGACGCCGGCGCTTCCCTCTGGGCCGAGGGGTGGGGCTGGAGGAGGGCTCGGGCAGGAGGCCCCCGCACTCCTCTCTCCCGACTTGCCCGTGGCCCAGGGCCTCGGTGTGGGTCACTTGTCCGAGGGGCATGGGAGCCTTCTGCCGCCTCCTCCGGTAACCTTGGTTGACCCTTTGCGGGATTCAGCACGAGGCTTTACTAGGGAGGAGGTCATTGCTTTCGGCGGGATCCCTGACCCGGTCTCGACGGGGAGACGGATGAGTGCTCGCATTCAGGAGCTTCCGGAGGTTGATGACATGCAGCAAAGGTGCGCTATGAGGGCGGCCAAGCTTCGTGATGCTGCGATCTCTACTGGTATGTCCGTCAACATATCTAATTCTTTATTGCATTTTTCTAATGAGGAGATTATAAATAATGCAAACCAATTAGGAGTTTCACTAGGGGCTAATGATAGTGAAATTTCCAATTCGGTGAATGATCTTTTAGATTTGCAGGCGGAGCGTGCCTTAGAGACTATTCGTAATCTCGCAGCGGTAAAACCCATGAATGATGATGAGATTGATGCGTTAGGGGTCAGAGTGCTCGATAATCTGTGTGCGGATCTAGCACCATCCAACCATGAGTCTGAGGATGATGATGTACCTCTAGATAATGCAGTGTTAGTACTGCTGAGCCCGGTTATCAAGACCGGGGGGAAGAACCTAGTAAACCAAAGCGCAAGTGGAAACGGAAGATTTATCCCGATTCTGCAGTTCGTAGGAGTGCTAGGATTCGGACTACCAAAAAATTTCATGATGAATTATGAAAGGAATCTTTTGAAATAGCAGAGGTCTGAAAGACTTGGCTAAAAGAAGGTTTCTTGCTGAGGCATCTCTGGAGCATCGTTTAGATTTTATTGCTCTATCGGAAACTGGACGAGAAAACTTTGTGCCCCAGTTTCTTACCTCTCTTGCGGGCGGTGTTGATTTCGATTGGCATTGTCTTCCTCCGCGAGGAAGATCGGGTGGAATCTTGCTTGGTGTGAGATGCGATTCGCTAGAAGTCCGAAGTGTAGTGATGGGCGACTTCGCGGTTAAGTTTCGAGTCAGGTCTAAAGCTGATGGTTTCAACTGGGCTTTGGTGGCGGTATATGGTGCCGCACAGCCCGAGCTTAAACCGGAGTTTCTGGCGGACCTTGTTCGAATCTGCTGGTCCGAGCAGCTTCCAATTTTATTTGGGGGTGATTTCAATATCATTAGGAGGAGAGAGGAGAAGAATAATGATAATTTTGACGGCAGGTGGTCGTTTATGTTCAATACCATTATTGAAAGTTTGGATCTGAGGGAGATAGAGCTTTCTGGTAGAAAGTTTACCTGGGCTAATGCTATGCCAAACCCGACATATGAAAAGCTTGATCGAGTTCTCGCGAGCGTGGAGTGGGAACAGAAGTTCCCTCTCGTAACGGTTCAAGCCCTCTCACGTGGAATATCTGATCACACACCCTTGTTCGTGGACTCAGGGGACCCGAACCACGTGGGAAACAAAAACACCTTTTCCTTCGAGATGGCCTGGTTCGAACGCGAAGGTTTCTTGGACCTGATTGCCAGGGAATGGGCTAAGGGTGCAGGAGGTAGGACTTCGGTCGAGCGTTGGCAGAATAAGATTAGGTATTTGAGAAGTTTCTTACGGGGGTGGGCTAAGCACCTTAGTGGGGTGTATAAGATTGAAAAGGACAGGCTCCTTTCTCTTATTCAGACCCTAGACATAAATGCTGAATACACGATTTTGCAGCCAGCAGAGCTTCAGGTTAAAACTGAGGCGGAGAAGAGGTTGAAAGGACTTCTCCGCGAAGAAGAATTGAAGTGGGCATTGCGGGCTAAGGTCCGCAAAGTGGTCCAAGGGGACGCGTACTCAATTCTTTCACTTGATTGCTAATGGTAAGCACAGAAAGAAGAGGATCTTTAAGCTTGAACAAGATGAAGGAACTATTTTAGGACAGGACAACCTAAAAACTAATATAACCGAGTATTACAAGCAGTTATTTGGACCTCCGGAGGATAGTTGTGTGTCCCTAGACGAGTCCAGGACTGAGGATGTGCCTCAACTATCGGCTGCTGATAATGATATTCTGGTTGCCCCGTTCTTAGAGAAGGAGGTGTTTGATGCTATTGCACAGATGAAAAACAATAAGGCTCCCGGACCGGATGGATTCCCGGTCGAGTTCTACAAAAAGTGCTGGCACATTATTAAGGGGGATTTGTTACCTATGTTTCATGATCTGTTCTCTGGACAGCTTCACTTATTTCACTTGAATTTTGGAACAATCACACTGCTTCCTAAGAAAACGGATGCTGTGAGAATAGAGCAGTTCAGACCGATCTGTCTTCTCAATGTTAGTTTCAAAATCTTCGCCAAGGTCGGGACTAATAGGCTCACACAGATTGCGCATTCTGTGGTGCAACATTCTCAAACTGCTTTCATGCCGGACAGAAACATCCTTGAAGGGGTGGTCTTCCTTCATGAAACGCTCCATGAAATCCATTAAAAAAATTAGATGTAGTAATTTTTAAGGTGGATTTCGAGAAAGCGTACGATAAAGTCAAATGGCCATTCCTCCAACAGGCATTGCGTATGAAAGATTTTGATGACGCCTGGCGCCGCCAGGTTGAATCGTTTACGCAAAAAGGGAGTGTTGGAATTAAAGTGAATGACGATATTGGTTATTACTTCCAGACACATAAAGGCCTAAGACAAGGAGATCCGATGTCCCCTATCCTGTTTAACATTGTGGTTGATATGTTAGCAATTCTGATAGGAAGGGCTAAGGAGAATGGTCAAGTAGGTGGCTTGGTACCTCATCTTGTTGATGGAGGTGTATCCATTCTTCAGTACGCTGATGATACAATCATCTTTATGGAGCATGACTTGGCCAAGGCGAGAAAAATGAAGCTGGTGTTATGCCTTTTCGAACAATTGACCGGGTTAAAGATTAACTTTCACAAGAGCGAGTTGTTCTGCTTTGGTAGAGCCAAGGATGAACAAGAGGCTTATAGGCAATTGTTCGGGTGCGATTTGGGGGCTTTACCTTTCTCTTACCTAGGTATACCAATCCACCAACGTAAGCTGACAAACAGAGAATGGAAGTGCATCGAAGACCGATTTGAAAAGAAACTGAGTTGCTGGAAGGGCAAGCTCATGTCATACGGTGGCCGATTAATTCTGATAAATTCGGTGCTCACGAGTATGCCTATGTTTCTCTTATCGTTCTTTGAAGTCCCAGTTGGAGTCAGGAAAAGACTAGACTTCTATCGATCGCGTTTCTTTTGGCAGGGTGATGAACTAAAAAGAAAATACCGGCTAGCTAAATGGGATATCATCTGTAGACCGAAAGACCAAGGGGGTCTTGGTATTGAGAATCTTGAAGTTAAGAACAGATGCCTTCTCAGTAAGTGGCTGTGGAAGCTGTCCAGTGAGACCGATGCCACGTGGGCGCAAATCCTTCGTAGCAAGTACCTTCAGACCAAAACTTTGTCCCAGGTGACAGTCAGGCCGACCGACTCGCCTTTCTGGAAAGGACTGATGAAAGTCAAACAATCCTTGTTTAATAGGACAAAGTTTAGTATTGGCAACGGTGCTAGTACACGTTTCTGGGAGGATACTTGGCTCGGAGAGACACCCTTGGCCATTCAATACCCGTCTTTATATCGTATTGTTCAACGACGTGAGGTGTTCGTTGCAACGGTATTTCAATCTATCCCCCTTAATATTCAATTCAGACGGTCGCTAGCGGGCAATCGTTGGGAAGCATGGCTCCGTCTAGTTAGGAGACTGATGGAGGTTCAGCTTTCTCAACAACCCGATGAATTACGCTGGAAGCTTACTAGGTCTGGAGTATTCACAGTTAAATCAATGTATATTGATGTTATCAATTCGAGCTTCATTCCTACCTCCAAGCATGTTTGGGCTGTCAAAGTTCCATTGAAAATAAAAGTGTTTATGTGGTTTGTCCATAAACAAGTTATTTTAACCAAGGACAACTTGATAAAGCGTAATTGGACAGGACCTACTAGGTGTAGTTTCTGTGATCGGGATGAGACGATCAAGCACCTTTTTCTTGATTGCCCGTTAGCCAAAGTTCTTTGGCGGACGGTCCACATTGCTTTTAATATTACTCCACCGAATTCTGTCAACACGTTATTTGGGACATGGCTTAATGGGATTGAGCCTGACTTAGCGAGACATATTCGTGTTGGAGTATGCGCTTTGCTGTGGACTATCTGGAATTGCAGAAATGATTTAGTTTTTAACAGAACATCACGTATTCATTTTTTGCAGGTTATTTTCCGAGCCACAGCATTGATCCGTTCGTGGTCGCTACTCACTCCGATGGAGGCCAGAGAGCATTTGGTTACTGGATCTATCCGCTGGAAGATGGTAGCTCGGGATATCTTCAACCGGTTTGGATGGCGGTCATGTAATAGGATAGGCAATTAGTTTACCTATCTCTCTTTAGCCAGCCGGTTGTGGCGTCCTTTATTTGGCTAGTTTGTGTTTCTAGCCCATTTTGCCTCTGTGTAAGCTTTTCTTTCACTTTTTCCAGTTGGAGACTTTGAGACCTTGTTGGAACCTTTTTATTTGGTTAATAAGATGGCCGTATGCATCACTCTGATGCAGAGGCCGGGGAGATCCCCTTTTCGAAAAAATAATACGCGCAAGAGGAAATTCTCTTACGATGACGGAAAAATAAATGTGTGGAGCACTTCAGATTATTCTGCTACGACGATCAGACGAACCAAAACTGATTTAGATGGGATCGGACGGCTTTCCCCGGCACCTCGATCGTCCATCGAAATGGATTCCGAGCCAAATCCTAGTGCAATTATACGTAAGTGGGATCCATCCATATAAGCTACAGAGGATCACGCTTTGCTTAACGCCGGGTAATCTCGATTATACCCAGTAATCCGACATGGCCACCCTTTGCTGGTCCGTGGACGTCAAGGGCGGCGAAGCCCTGAGGTCTCGCGTGCTAGACGGCCGCCGCGGCGCCGTCACCAGCGTCTCCCTCGTCGGCCCGCCCAGCGGCCGGAGCGTCGCCGTGGAAGCCTACGTCAAGACCGCCAGCGGGACCCTAGCGCTCGCATCGTTGTCATCCGAGAGGCCCCGCGCGGAGCTGCCGCGGCCGGTGCTCGTGATGGAAAGCGATTTCTTCTGCTCTCGCGTGAGGCTTCATGGAGGCGATCCCGCCGGTGATGTGGCCGTCGCCGTTCGGTTCGAGGGTCGCTTTAACGATCACGTTCTTCCTCCGCCGCCGCTGTGCGAGGGGTTGGAGGACGAAGATGGCGATGACGAGGATGACGAGGACGACAACAGCGAGGCCGAGGAATACTCGGTGGATTCGGAAGACGAGGAAGATGACAGCAGCAGCGAGGAGGAGGAGGACGAGGAGAGCGACGGCGAGGTCGACGGACAAGCGGCCAGCGCCGACGATGACGTGACGCTAGGCAGTCTACAGACGCTGCACCGTAGGAAGTTCGTCCCCGAGGGGCAAGGGCAACTCGTTGGAGGTTCGGCGCCGCGGTTCGCCTGCGCCGGGAGGACGCTCGGCTTCATGCGGGTCGCCGCCGTGGAGAGCGAAGGAGGAGACGAGAGCAAGCAGATCTTGGTTCTCTACCGCTACACCCACTTCAAGGCGTCACCGGACGGCGTGGAACAGCGAGGGAGGACGAAGGAGCACCAGCTCCGGTTCATCGCCACCGGCGACCACGCGGCGAGGTCGCTGGCATGGGCCGGATCGTCTCTGGGCCTGCTGATATACCCCGATATCTTGAGCAAGAACAAGAAACTCCAGGAGATCACAAAGCAGCTCCAGGAGCTATGGTCCAGCTTGGCGTCGCAGGTGAGCGTCCCGCCGGGAGCAAGGCGCGTCGAGGTGTTCGTGGACGTCGGCATCCTCCGGCGGGCGGACTACACGCCGGCGAGCATGGGGCACATGTACACCGCGCTGGAGAGCATGGTGGCGGACCCGTGGCCCGGGCGCTTCGTCGGCATGGAGTTGCACTTGCCGGTGCCGGTCCGGTCCGGCACGGAAGGCCACGACGATGATGATAGCGGCAGAAGCGCAGACGAGCGGCCGGCAAAGCGGAGGAGGGTAGACGTCGCCGGGGAGGATTGCCCCGTCTGCTTGCAGCTGCTGGATGGCGACGACCTCGCCGCGTGGCCCGGGTGCGGCGGCAAGCCGCACGTCTTCCATGGCGCGTGCCTGGAGGGCGTCCTCCAGAACAGCGAGATCTGCCGTATGTGCAGACACAAGCTGGACATCAAACACAAGCTAGAGTGATAGACCCGATTTGCAAGGGCGTCGCATGGTTGTTTCAATAAGTTTGTGTAGTCAGTGTATCATTCCCTTGTAACTGCAATTAGCTTGAATCTTCTTCAGATTTGCTTACGTTTATCTGAAGGATGGCATTTCATTCGACTGATTGATGATGCATTCATGAGCTCATCCATCGATGAAATGCATCAGATGTATATTGTATGAACATATCATTGTAATTGATTTAGTTGGAAGGAAAATTTGTTTGTTCAATTCCTCAATTGTGTGCCTACTTTTTTTTTGTTAGTGAAATGGTTGTTCATCAAAGTTTGCTTTCATCTCCTCTCAAGTTGTTTGCTTATTGCCGACTGACAAAAGAGGAAATTCTTGCCTATAATTATGGACATGGCTAGCGGGCGCTCGAGCGCCCACTGGTAGGAACTAGCGCTCATCCAAATATGGAAAAGAGCAGCTGACGCGCATGACCGCGGTTCATTAAAAAAGAAACCATGTCCTCGCGTGCATTTATTTGGGATCTAAAAAGTTCTAAAACTGTAACTTCTTATTTAATGTCGAAATTCAATTTCGTTTTCACAGTTGGCTTTCTTGCGACGAGTTCTTCGAAACTAGATCTCATATAGATAGGTTTCGTCGAATTTTTTTTCGAGGCAACTTTGGATACGATGGAGGCAACTTCAGTGCTATAGAAAAGCAACTTCATTTTTCCCAATAGGACCGCCTATTAGGTTGGGTTGTGTCAAAAAAATGAAAAAACCACACCCAACATGATGCACCTTCTACATATGGAAAAGTCTAAGTTCATCATCGATGGGGCTATTGGAGGCAAAACAAGGACAATAACTTTCAGATCGTTGTTGACTTGAGTATCACCTAAAAAAATTAGCAATTTTTGGGGTGTTTCGTGCAATTCCAGTGCATTCAACAAGCAACTCATGTGTGTTTCCTATTGGTTGGTTTGTGTAAAATGAGAAAATCAAGAAAATGTGTGCAAGTCCAACTCATCTTGTGTGTGTATGCAACTATATACATCTGCATATAGCAATTGTTCTAGCAAACTATAAGCAACTGCCCCCCTAGCAGAAATCCACACAACTATTCTAGCAAGATCCAAAGTCACTATTCCTAGCAAAAAGTTCAAGCAATTGTCCTAGCAAATCCAAGCAATTGTAATACCAAAACGCAATGCAAAATTGCTTATAGCAAAACCAAGCAAATGTATTACCAAACAACAATGCAAAATTATTCTAGCATAACCGAGCAACTATCCTACAAAACCAAGAAACTGTACTATCCAATCCAAGCAACTGCATTACTGAATAACAACTATGAAAAAAATGTCCTAGCAAAACCAAGCAACTGTCCCTAGCATTCCTACTTAGATTGTCTAAAAACGTATGACCAACTTGAATAGCCTTTGTGGACAGCTATCTTACCCCCCCTCCCCTCCCCATGCAACTTATCTATTCTAACAAAAATCCAAACCAAGTCAATTATAAAGAAAACACAAAATGAAAAACAAGTCAATCCAAACAAATCCAAAACAAGTTTGCTTTCATCTCCTCAAGTTGTTTGCTTATTGCCGACTCACAAATGAGGAAATTCTTGCCTATAATTATACTTTTTTTTAGAATCACCGGGGGAGGAGTCCCTCCACCTGAATATATTACTCAAAGTGGCCATAATGCCAGTAGAGTGATCCCGTTTATAAGGAAAACCGGACCGAAAACCTTAACAAATTGACCCCGTTTATGAGGAAAATCGAGCCGGAAACCAGAAAAGTAACAAGTGTTACAAGGAAAGGAGAGGAACAAGACGCCCAACATAAGGCAAGACCTAGCTAGCATACTAACAAGACCAGTTAGATGAGGGGTGCGTCGAGGGATCACAATCACTAGTAGAAAACAGGGCTTAGGTCACAGGGCAGTTTTCACATTAGCCCCGGTTCAGTCACGAACCGGGACTAATGTGAGCATTGGTCCCGGTTCGTGAGCCCAGGGGGCCGGCCGGGGCCTCGTGGGCATTGGTCCCGGTTCGTATGGACCCTTTGGTCCCGGTTGGTGGTACAAACCGGGACCAATGGGCCACGCTCCTGGCCCACCACCCTTTAGTCCCGGTTCATACCACAAACCGGGACTAAAGGGCTGGTCCTAGTTGCGGCCAGTGTTTAGTCCCACCTCGCCAACCGAAGGGCGCTCACACCAGTTTATAAGCCCGTCCCTCTATGCCTTGTTGAGCTTCTATTAAAGTGAAAATAGATGCCCTTATACAGGAAATTTGACTTAAATTCATAGTAAATTTCATAGAAATTTAGTATGAATTTAGGTTGAATTTTCTCTATAAGTGCATCTATGTTCATTTTTTATATTTATAAAATAAATAAACCTTAATAAAATAAATAAAACTAAATAAACCTTAATAAAATAAAATAAAATAAACTATAGTAACTACAATAAATAAACCTTAATTAATTAAGTAAAAATAGCAGCAAGTAAAATAAATAAAAATAGCAGCAGTAAAATAAATAAAAATAAAATAATTAAAGTAAAAGACATAAGTAATTAGAAATAAAATAAATAAGTTTTTGTTGTAAGTAGAAAGAAAACCTTTTCAGAGTTCATTTGAAATGCTTTTCAATTTTAGGGTCTTATAGCTCAAAATAATTAGTAAATGCATGAAAAATAACAAATGAAGTCAGAAAGGATTGACAAATGATGATGTGGCTTTGAATGGTGCATTTTGAACACACAAAAAGTCAGGAGTTCAAATAAGTTTTAAAAAATGAAATCCCTTTGTAACAGACGAGTTTCCGGATGAAATCCTGATACTTTGAAAGAGATTGTCCGTTTTGTACACGAAGTGCATCCAGTTTTTGCCGTAACCCTCTCAACTTTCTTGCACATGCTATGTGGATGAAATGATGATATCATGCCAACTTTCAACCTTTTCAGAGTTCATTTGAAATGCTTTTCAATTTTAGGGTCTTATAGCTCAAAATAATTAGTAAATGCATGAGAAATAACAAATGAAGTCAGAAAGGATTGAAAAATGATGATGTGGCTTTGAATGGTGCATTTTGAACACACAAAAAGTCAGGAGTTCAAATAAGTTTTAAAAAATGAAATCCCTTTGTAACAGACGAGTTTCCGGATGAAATCCTGATACTTTGAAAGAGATTGTCCGTTTTGTACACGAAGTGCATCCAGTTTTTGCCGTAACCCTCTCAACTTTCTTGCACATGCTATGTGGATGAAATGATGATATCATGCCAACTTTCAACCTTTTCAGAGTTCATTTGAAATGCTTTTCAATTTTAGGGTCTTATAGCTCAAAATAATTAGTAAATGCATGAGAAATAACAAATGAAGTCAGAAAGGATTGAAAAATGATGATGTGGCTTTGAATGGTGCATTTTGAACACACAAAAAGTCAGGAGTTCAAATAAGGTTTAAAAAATGAAATCCCTTTGTAACAGACGAGTTTCCGGATGAAATCCTGATACTTTGAAAGAGATTGTCCGTTTTGTACACGAAGTGCATCCAGTTTTTGCCGTAACCCTCTCAACTTTCTTGCACATGCTATGTGGATGAAATGATGATATCATGCCAACTTTCAACCTTTTCAGAGTTCATTTGAAATGCTTTTCAATTTTAGGGTCTTATAGCTCAAAATAATTAGTAAATGCATGAAAAATAACAAATGAAGTCAGAAAGGATTGAAAAATGATGATGTGGCTTTGAATGGTGCATTTTGAACACACAAAAAGTCAGGAGTTCAAATAAGGTTTAAAAAATGAAATCCCTTTGTAACAGACGAGTTTCCGGATGAAATCCTGATACTTTGAAAGAGATTGTCCGTTTTGTACACGAAGTGCATCCAGTTTTTGCCGTAACCCTCTCAACTTTCTTGCACATGCTATGTGGATGAAATGATGATATCATGCCAACTTTCAACCTTTTCAGAGTTCATTTGAAATGCTTTTCAATTTTAGGGTCTTATAGCTCAAAATAATTAGTAAATGCATGAAAAATAACAAATGAAGTCAGAAAGGATTGAAAAATGATGATGTGGCTTTGAATGGTGCATTTTGAACACACAAAAAGTCAGGAGTTCAAATAAGGTTTAAAAAATGAAATCCCTTTGTAACACACGAGTTTCCGGATGAAATCCTGATACTTTGAAAGAGATTGTCCGTTTTGTACACGAAGTGCATCCAGTTTTTGCCGTAACCCTCTCAACTTTCTTGCACATGCTATGTGGATGAAATGATGATATCATGCCAACTTTCAACCTTTTCAGAGTTCATTTGAAATGCTTTTCAATTTTAGGGTCTTATAGCTCAAAATAATTAGTAAATGCATGAAAAATAACAAATGAAGTCAGAAAGGATTGAAAAATGATGATGTGGCTTTGAATGGTGCATTTTGAACACACAAAAAGTCAGGAGTTCAAATAAGGTTTAAAAAATGAAATCCCTTTGTAACAGACGAGTTTCCGGATGAAATCCTGATACTTTGAAAGAGATTGTCCGTTTTGTACACGAAGTGCATCCAGTTTTTGCCGTAACCCTCTCAACTTTCTTGCACATGCTATGTGGATGAAATGATGATATCATGCCAACTTTCAACCTTTTCAGAGTTCATTTGAAATGCTTTTCAATTTTAGGGTCTTATAGTTCAAAATAATTAGTAAATGCATGAAAAATAACAAATGAAGTCAGAAAGGATTGAAAAATGATGATGTGGCTTTGAATGGTGCATTTTGAACACACAAAAAGTCAGGAGTTCAAATTAGGTTTAAAAAATGAAATCCCTTTGTAACACACGAGTTTCCGGATGAAATTTAAACTATTCAAATTTGGAAACTAATGGATTAACAGAAAGTTTATAATTATTCTGAGCTAAAAGCAAAAAGAATAAAAAAATAAAGCAAAAATCAAAAGAAAATAAATAATTCAAAAAACAAAAAATACTGGAAAAAATAAAAAAATGCCGCCTAATGGGCCACACAGCCTGCATACGACTAGAAACCCATCTGCACATGGGCCAGGATGCAGGCCCGCAGGCCCAATAGGCCCAACATGGCAATGACAAAGGTAGGCATGTATAATGCCTGCATATTAGAGAGGAGCTCAGCACCTGAGCTGCAGCGCAGCTTATAAACAGGTGCTGAGCTCTCTCAGCTAGCGAGGTGGGACTAAACTTCCCACCGCACCGCGCCAGCACATTAGTCCCGGTTGGTGGCTCCAACCGGAACCAATGCTCCCCTTTGGTCCCGGTTGGTGCCACCAACCGGGACCAAAGCCCTCTGCTTCCCGCCCTTTGCGCTGGTGAAAAGAGGCCTTTAGTCCCGGTTGGTGGCACCAACCGGGACCAAAGGGTGGGTATTGGTTCCGGTTGGAGCCACCAACCGGGACCAAAGCCTTTGCTATATAAGTAGCACTTTGGAAATTTTCTGATTTCCATCGCCAGTGTCCCCCCGCCCGACGACGCCGCGAGCTCGATCTACGCCGCCAGGCTGCCCCGTCGTCGTCGCCGTCGCCCGTGCCCCCGAGCCCACGCCATCGCCCGTCGCCGTCGTCCTCCGCCCCCCCCCGCCGCCGTCGCCGTCGGCCTCCGCCGCGCGCCCCCGAGCCGTCGCCCCGTATACGTCACCGTCGCCGCCCTCCGCCCCCGGCCCGCCGCGGTCGCCGTCGCCCTCCGCCACCCTGTGAGCGCCGCCCCGATCCCCTCCTCCTCCTCCCTGTAATGGCCGCCGCCGCTGCCGCCGCGCCCCCTAGCTATAGTACTGTACGTAGTTTAATTTAGATTTGTAATTTAGTTGTATTAATTTGGATGTGTAGTTAGATGTGTAGTTAATTTAGTTGTTGTAATTTAGATGTGTAGTTTAGATTTTTCATATTTAGAAGTCATTTATGTATGTTCATATTTAGAAGAAAAAGAAGGAGAGAAAAAAGGAAAATAAGAAGAGGAAGAAGGAGAAGAAGAAGAAGAATAAGAAGAAGAGGAGAGGAAGTAGAGGAGAAATAAATAAGAAGATGAAAAAGAAGAAAAAAAATAGTAGAAGAAGAAGAAATAGAGGAGGAGAAGAAGAAATAGAATAATATATTATTCTATTTTTTCTTCTTCTCCGCTATTCCTTCTTCTTCTCCTCTTTTTTTCTTTTTTTCTTCGATCTCCTCCTCTATTTCTTTCTTCTTCTCCTCTTTTTTTCGTCTTCTTCCTCTTCTTATTTTTTATCGGGTATGTCGTTGTCGATATATGTACCCCCCTCCCCGATAACTTTTAGTAAGTACTACTTAGAAAGTGTTTAATAGAATTAGTTAGAAAAATAATAGAACTAGTTAAACTAGCTAGTTCATTTGTAGTAAGTACTACTTTATTCTATTTATAGTAAGGAAATTAATAGAACTAGTTTGTTTTTTTAGTTAAAGCAATTATTCCCGCATCGACGTCGACGATGCCTATCCCGCATCCTCGTCGTCGACTCGGCGGAGGAGGCCGGCTTGATCAGAGGGGCCATGTCCGGGACTGGGCTCCGCCGGGCTGGTTTTGGGAGGTGCTACCTTCCGGTGGGCGTAGGTTGGTGAGGAACCAGCCCGTCGTTGACCCGATCCTTGTTTGGTGGCGCTCGCGTGGGCCAGTGACGGTGCCGAGGCTTCCGGACACCGCGGAGGTGGTACGTCACCGTGTCAGCGAGGAGGACCAGCACGTCCGTCGCTACATGGTTGCGTTGGAGGGCAGGTTCGACAATACCTGGCAGGTTCTTCAGGGATCTCACTGGAGCTATGATCCTGTGATGGTTCCGTCCCTTTGGGTGTCCACCGCCCGCGCCGATACCCGTCGGGCGCTACTGTTCTAGCTGTACTAGCGATGCTATATGTATGATAGTATTCGAGGTGTATTAGTGATAATATTCGGCGATGTACGGACGCATGGAGATGATGTAGTTTTGCTTATAATTGAATGCATCCTAATTTGAATACTACTTTATTTTGTGATTTGATTTTGCTTATTGAATGCTCAAAGTGGAAAACTACTCCGATCCTACTTTGAATGCTAAAATTGGAGAGCACTATGATTAGTTGATAGCTTATAGGGTTTTTGTTTTCGCAGAAATCTAGGAGCCCCCCCGGCCCCTCCATCATCCCCGCCGTCGTCCCCGTCACCGCCCCCTCCGACATCGAGGTGAGACCAGCCAAATCCTCTTTTAGAAAGATAATTAAACGATATTTCGGGTTGACTGTAAGTCTGTCGAGTCTCCACCATATATGAGAGGACGAAGAATCCCGACTGTTGTCGTGGGGGTAGCTTCTCCTTCGTTCCCGTGTGCTAGACAATTTGGTGTAATGCACTCGAGAACGAAAGGAGGAGCTACCATCACCGACGGTCGCAAATGTCAGAGAGGAATCAGTGAGGGAGAGTTCCACCATATATATATGAGAGGACGAAGAATCCCGACTGTTGTCGTGGGGGTCGCTTCTCCTTTGTTCCCGTGTGCTAGCTAGACATTTTGGTGTAATGCACACGGGGACAAAGGGAGGAGCGACCATCACCAACGGTCGAATGTATACACCACGTGAGCTGAGAGTTTTCAAGAAAAGACTCGACAAACCGATAGTCAACCCGTGATGAATAATAATGATCTAACTTAGGTTTTTTAGTACATATATTTAATTGTAGATGTTTAATATTTGAATTATATATGAACATAGGAAATGTCGTACTCGGACGACGAAAGTCTCCCGGGGGAGTGCGACTGGTGCCACGACGACCGAGGTCAGTGCGACAGGCCTCACCTGGACGAAGATCGGCGCTTCAGTATTAAGCTGGAGGAGACGTTCGATGTTGAAACGGTACGCAACGACGACAAGTGTTATTTTTTCGTAATTAAGCACGACTTCAACTATTTCAACGTGTACTTTTCATCTTTTACAATTCGGCTAGCTTATCCCATGCCATGCAAGACGCTACGTCTTGGAGAGGATGGGTTTTGAAGACCATGAAAGTATGGAAACAAAGAAAATTCACCTAAGGACCCATCATGATATAGATTTTGAAGTAAAGCTGTATAATTCTGAGAGCGTAACCCATTTTGGTTGCAAAAATTGGGAAGCATTTTGCAAGATGTATGGTTTTGATGAGGGTATGCTTGTCACCATGGATCTTGGTGATCCTGACATCGAGCAAGACAATATGGACATTTGGGTCCTTGTTGATACGCCTCCAATTCTACCGCTATGTGAGTTTCTCAAACATAGTTATTAGCTAATTTATATTGTTCATTTCAAAATAGTTGACAGCTTATTTTCATTGACAGCTTATTTTGATTGTTCAAACAATGTGCGGAACATGGTAGACAGAACCTACTACACCGATGGCTCTGAGTTAACTTATAAGGAGAAAACTCATCTGGTCGGATTTTGTACTGATATTGAGAATTACAATATCTACAATCAAACTCCTCATCATTATGGTCCTCCATACGTGCCACTAGTGCACGTGTTGAACTACGGTAACTACTATGGAGATACCCTGGTAAGATTTCTTACTATTACGACATCCGTGCATATTTTGCATAGTTCTAAAACTAGTGCATTATCATTGCTAACTATGAAGTTATTACTATGTTTTTCAACAGATAATCCCAGAGGATTGTGTGCCTCATTTGATGTATCAGAATGGTAGGCTTGATGTTTTGAATATACAACCAGGTCATCCTACGAATCTCAACTGTCCATACCGGATTTCTAAAAGAAGTGGAGACATGCAAATCAAAGAATGGAAAAAATGTATGGACAGTCGCAAGGAGCTTCTTGGAAGCAAAAGGAAGCGAGGCGCAAGAATTGGAGACAGGATGATCTCCATTCTCCATAATGGAGAGTCAGGGTCTATATTGTTTTATGCTATTTTACCTTAAAGAGGGTATTTCGGTCCTACCTAATACTGATGATCATGTGCTAAGAACAATTAAGTAGGGTTGGTTCGATGACTGTGAGGATGATGATCGTATGACTTGTTATTAATAACGAGTAGAAGTTGTATGATGATGATTAGTAGGACTTGTTATTATATATGATGATGCATGATGCGTGCATGAAGAGTTATTATATATCAGCGGGTGAAATGAACATGGATTGGATTGAAGTGAAGGCAACATGCATGTGGTGCGTGTCGAAAGTAGTACAATCCAAACTTGATCAAGTCCGGATTAGTATTACTTTCGACATGCACCACATGTTGCCTTCACTTCAATCTAAGCCATGTTTAGGCATAGCAGTACGTAGCGTTGGTAAACCAAGCACGGAGATATAAGAGAGGACACTTCTCTCTAATAGCTACCTAATAACAACCTAAATTAACCCCCCAAAACCCCCAACCCCCCCCCCTTTCAAAAAAAACAAAAACCTCAGCTCCTGCCAGGTGCTGACGCGTGGATGCCTATTGGTCCCGGTTGGTGGCACCAACCGGGACCAAAGGCCCTCCTGCCTGGGCTCCCCGCACCGGCCACGTGGACGGCCTTTAGTCCCGGTTCGTGTAAGAACCGGGACTAAAGGGCTAGGGCATTAGTAACGACCCTTTAGTCCCGGTTCCTGAACCGGGACTAAAGGCCCTTATGAACCGGGGTAAAAGCCCCTTTTCCTACTAGTGAATGCCAAGACTCTACAAACTGCCTAACGCACCGCACCGGCGTGCGTATCAAACCCCACAGCACAACAGAGGAGCATCCACAATCAACGAGTGCCAAAACTTAACACGAACCTTGTGCCAAAGCTTAACACGAACCTTGACTGAGTGCTCCGCCACAGAAGTTCAAGACGATTAGCAAGGCGGGGAGGCGTCATTGCTTCGTCATTGAGCAAAGGTGAACCAAGACGAGACCAAAAGCCCGAGGCTCGCCTCAACAGAATAGGGTCATGAGCATGCATAGAAGCAGGCCGGAGAGACCACACATAGGACAACCAAAGAGAAACACCTGAAGAAGAAACACCACCCTCGGCACTGAGCAGGCCGCACCACCACCACCAAACGCACCACCCACAACCACACACAGCAACAGACGCCGTTGTTTGGGTCTCCAAGACGAAGCCTCCAAGGAGGTAGTGTTGTCGAGCACACAACACCGTCATCCGATCCGGCAAGCCCGATCTTGAGTTTTTACCCGGAGACCACAAACAAAGAACTGTAGGTGTTGTAGCTCCACGACGGCACCTCCTACGAGGAAAATGACGTCCGTAGACGCCGCTGCCGCCGGCATCAGCATAGCCGATGCAGGGTTCTCACCCGGAGTTTGAGCACATCCCTACAGCAATACGGCAGCCGGCCACCACCGCCGTCGAACCCTCCAACGATGAAGAAGCACGACGAACCGCCTCAGCCAGCCGCACCTCGCGGAGACCACCGACGGCCAAACTCAACACTAGACGCCAGATCCACAATGGCCGTCCGGACGCAGAGCCACCAGACGCAACGCGAGCCACCGTGCCCCACCAAGCACCATGCCGGCAAGGAGCAGAGGGGCGCTGCCCGAGGCCAAGAACCACCATGGTTCCGGGCTGCAGCCATACATCAGGCACGCCGACCCGCCCTACGCGCACCACCGCATGCCTGCCGGAGGCCAGAACCGAAGCGCCTGCAGTGCAGACTGAAGGCGGGGGGGGGGGGATCAAACCTTGCTGTTGCAGCACCTCCCACAAAGAGCCTCAGCCGGCGCGACGCACACCACCAGACCAAAATCACCAGCCGAGGAGCACGGGCTGCCACCCCGAAGCTCCGGATCCAGCCGCACGAAGATGCCACCACGAGATGCCACCACCAGATCCACCCGAAGCTGCCACACGAGCTCCAGCTCCAGATCCGCCCGATGCAGCCACCGCCAGGACCAAACGGGGCGGCCCGCCACACAGCCGCACGAGCGCCGTCCCGCTGGAGGTCGCTGGCGAGGTCGTCGGGGTACTCCAGCCGTCGGTCCGCCATAGTCATGCCGCAAGACCCCATGGCCGAGCCTCCCTCCACCCCAGCACCACCGACCGCGAGCGAAGCCCGCCTCCAGCCGCAGATCGACCGCCAAATCTGGCCACGGCAGATCGAGCCCCCAAGGCAGCCCTAGGGGAGCCTCGCGCAGCCCACCACGCAGCCCCAGGAGCAGCCGCAGCCGCGCAGCACCGAGCGCCCGCCGCTGCCACCCGTCACCGCGCCGCCACCAGCTTGGACCGGCTGCCCGCGCGTGCCGCCACGAGCCGAGGGGAGAGGAAGCCACGCCGCCGCCTACGCAGGCCAGGCTTCGCCTGGCAGCGCCTAGTGGCGGCGGCGAGGAGGAGGGAGCAGGTAGGGGAGCGGGGGCGGCCCGGGATGGGGGCTCGCCAGCCGCCGCTCGCGGGAGCGACGGGGGCGAGAGCGTGTTCTCACAGCTCGTTTCCTATAATTATACGTGCGTTACACATGCACGCTTACTAGTGTGCTATAAATTTTCTCTTTACATGCATGTTGGAACGTAACAGAAAAGAAATCCTACACCTACGAAACCGAAAATGCTAAACCAACGGAGTAATACGGGGTGTTTACAGATCTATCCATAACAATTCTTCTCTCCCCCCCCCCCCTTCAGTGGAGGCGGGCCCCTCACCATAATTTTTACGATAATTCTAAACACATGGACGTTTACAGAGGTATTACGGGGTCTCCCTTCTAACTAATCTCTGCCCCCTGATTTTCAGGTGGGGTTGGGCCCCTACATCAGATTTAATCCAATCAAAAGATCCCATGTATGCCCCTCCGTTGATCCCGTAATATCCCATCCGTGTGTGTAGCATTGCTCTAATTTTTATCCAATCAAGCTGTCACATCTAAGCACATCCGTAAACCCCATAATAACCTGTCCGTGTGTGTAGTCCCTCCCCTTATTCCAATCAAAAGATGCATGCCAAGTGAGCTGCACGCGTAAACCCTACTGCTTTGTGTGGATGTAGCATTCCTCGGAACATAATCATAGTTTCACATTGGTTCAGTGCAAAACATTAAAATTCAAGAATCAGATTAAATAGATGGCAGATGAAGGATCGATCAGCATAGTACATCCCTAGGTGTACGTGTGTGAAGTTGCAAGGGTGGTGGTCTGTATGTCGCGGTCGCCGCTCCGTGTCCCAATCCTAACCGGGATTTCTTCTTTCTATCGGACTGCACTTCGGAAGTCGTCGGTCAATATAATCACAGCTGCACGTAGAAAGCATTAGCGAGAGGTCAATTTACTTCAAAGGAGCGCACGAAATTAAAAAGAGATCGAGCGGTCGATTGAGCAATGGCCATCTCGAATGCACCGATACGGTCAGACTCGGGCCAATATAGATACGTAAATTCGTCATTTTAAAAAAGTGCCAATATGGATACGTTTTACTATTTTTTTAAAGGGATTCAGAATGTCAACCGTGGCCTTTTTACATGCATGGATTCCATGGTTCCCTGTCTTCTTTAGCAAATGAGCAGAAACTCTAGAGTAGCTACTCAAAGCTTCATGACCACAGTAGTCCCATTTCCATTTAGTGTTGCCCCCTCCAGGTGATTTCTCTATGATTTGAACATGGCTCCACAATGGTGCCCTTAGATTTGTAGGTACAGTAGGAGGTTCAGCAGGAGGAGCCATCTGGAGGAGATGAGAAAAATGAGATCTTCACAGATCAGAGGAGAAAGAAGAGAGGATGAGCTTGGCTGGGTAGGAAAAAGGAGAAGAGGCGTTGGTGAGGAGTAGCAGCTCGTCGCTGGCTAGGCGCCGCTGCCGCCCGCCCTGGGTGAGTAGCTGCTAGGTACGCAGCCACCAGCCGCCGCCTGGTGTGAGCTCGGGAGGGAGGAAAGAAAACTGGGAGGGAAAGGAAGGGGGCATTGGGGTACTAGGGTTGCTGTCTGCCTCTAAGCTGGGCTGAGTGGTCTCTTAGATGGGCTGGGTCGTATCCAAAACAAACTGAAAAAGTATCCTTCAAGTATCTGAATTGTTTTAAACCGTTTATTAATGGATACTCCTTGGATACGTATCGGGGGCGTATCGAAGGAGTATCGGTATCGGATACGGTATCCGATACCGATTTGCTAGTTTCCTGAAGTATCGGTGCATTCGAGATGGCCATGGATGATCAGCAGCAACAACTTCGCCGCCCATGGTTCTTCAAGATCGAGACCGGTGGGGAGCAGAGGTTGATCGCGAGGGCCGACCATCCCATCTGGGTCACCGACGTCTTCCTCGTCGACCCGGCGAGCGCCGTCGGCCAGGGCGCCGTGGACGCCTGCGTCGGCCAGGGCGTCGTGCTCGCGTCGCTCTGGGTGGAGAGGCCCCGCGCCAAGCTGCGGCCCGCGGTGGAGCTGCGCGAGGAGTGCTCCCTTTACGTCACGCGGCCCGGAGCCGAGTCTTCCTCCGCCGGCGCCGTCGTTGTCGTCCATTTCGAGGGTTCCCTTGTTTCCTGGTAATGGTATGACGACATCGACGAGGAGGAGGAAGAGGGGGCGTTCCCGCTGGTATTCCCCGGCCGCTTCCTCGGGCGGCTGCAGGAGCTATGGTCGAGTTTAGTGTCGTCGCGAGCCGCGCGCAGCGCCCGCGGCGACATTGACGGACAGGCGGTCGGGGCGAGCAGCGCCGGCAGGGAGGAAGCTAATACTAGAATCGACGAGGAGTATAAGAGCGAGGAGGAGGAGAGCGAGAGTAAATTGCTGAAAGCCACCACATTTGTGGCACGGATACTTTAAAACCACCACTTTTGCGAGAAGTTTCAAAAAACCACCACTTCCGCGGCAAGTAACAGATTGAACTGATTCAAAATTGAGCTGCCTCTAACAGCAAAACTGATTGGTCAGGCCCACCTGCCGGGGCCACGTGGCATTTGCAAATGGGGGCGAGGAGACGGACGTTAGCCGGAGGAGGGCGTGGTTTGTGGCCCACCTGTTGTGCAGCGGCGACCGGAGGAGGAACAACACTGGCGGTAGCGCAAGGGACGGCGACGGCGCCGCGTCTCACGGCGGGAAGAGGGCCAGTCGCAGCACAGGGTGCGGGGCGGCGGCGTCCTAGGCCGTAGCCATTGATTTGGTCAGAGCCAAGCACCCGCCCATGGCCGTAGCCGTCGATTCGGTCGGAGCCGAGCTCCCGCCCGTGGCCGTGGTCGTCGATTTGGTTGGAGCCGAGCTCCCGCCCTTGGCCGTGGTCGTCGATTTGGCCGGAGCCGATCTCCCGCCCATGGTCGTGGTCGTTGATTTGGCCGGAGCCGAGCTCCCTCCCATGGCCGTTGCCGTTGATTTGGTCGGAGCCGAGTTCCCGTACCCGCACACGTGCTCGACGGCGAGCTCCGGCTAGCGTCGGCCACGAACCAAGCCCGACGACGACACCAGGGACAACTGCAAGGGAGCTCGTGCGCGCGTCCTCCATCGGAGCTTCCTACCTCTCCCCCTGTGGAGCGTCGTCGGTGGTGGAACAGCGCCGGTGCATCTGGGCGGGAGAGGGTGAGGCTGCATGAATCGTCCCTGGGGTCAGGCTCATCGGCGCCGCTGGGATCCTTCGGCTCCGCTCGCATCTCCGACGGCGGCGCCCCCAACTCGGAGGCGGCCTGCAGGAGGGAAGGCTCCCACGGCGGCGAGGAGCGGAGAGCTCCGGCGGCGGCCATGGCGAGATCTACTGTGGGGGCGGAACCAGTGGCTGTTGGTCGGTGTGTGCGTGGGCCCGAACCTGTTTGCAAACGCTGCTAGTGTCTGTCTCTGCGCATCCACGCCCCTGGACCTGTAAGTGGGCCCAACTTGTCAGGTTTGCTGGTTCACAGCTTGTTTAGTGCAATCTGTTATTCACTTGCCGCGGAAGGTGTGGTTTTTTGAAATTTCTAGCAAAAATGATGGTTTTAAAGTAAGCGCGCCACAAATGTGGTGGCTTTCAGCAATTTACTCGGAGAGCGACGACGAGGTTGACGCACACGCGCCTGGCACGGCCGGGAGCACGGCCGGCATCATGCGGGTCGCCGCCGCGGAGATCCAAAAAGGCAATGGCAAGCACATCTCGGTGGTCCACCGCCTCACCCACTTCTCAGCGACGTCGGACGGTGGCGTGCAGCAGGTGCGCGGATGCACGAAAGTGTACCAGCTCCGTTTGGTCGTCCCGCCGCCGGCGACACGGAGAGGGAGCTGCGCCGCTGGGTCGGCGCATCGGTGGCCCCGCTGGTTTACCACAGCCGCTTCCACAGGAGGCTCCAGAGGCTATGGTCAAGCTTGATTGCCGACGTGACCGTCCCACCACATGCCGAGCGCGTCGAGGTGTTTTTCGACGTGGGCTTCCTCCGGCCGGAGAACTGCACGCCGGAGCGCATGGAGCGCGTGCGCGCCGCGCTGGAGGGTATGGCTGATGAACCGTTGCGCGGGTACGACGCCGGCATGGAGCTGCATCTGCCGGAGCCGGTGCGGTGCGACGCCGGGGAGGAGGATTGCCCCATTTGCTTGGAGCTGCTCGAGGGCGACGACCTCGCCGCGTGGACGGGCTGCAGCAAGCCGCACGTCTTCCATGGCGCGTGCTTGGAGCTCGTGCTCAGGAAGAGCGACAGGTGCCCGCTCTGCCGGCGCTCGTGGTACATAGAGCCCCAACGACTGCGGCACGCTAAGCACGGTCAACGGCAGTCTGCAGCTAAAACATTAGTAGGGATATTTTTGTTTGTCTGTATGATAGTACTAGCATTCTTCACATGGATGATGTACTCATGAATCAATTCATGTATATACGGAAAACGTCAGAGAAGCGGCCAACTGCGAAGTCGTCATCGGGGCATGCCGGCAGAGTGAGCGTGGCGGCCATGATGCGGACGAGCACGGGAACGGCCGGAGGTCCTCGCCATCATAGCATATCTATCTTGTACTCCGTCTGTGAGTTAGTACAAAATTGAGTCATCTATTTTAAAACAGAGGAAGTACTGCTAAAAATCAGTCGAAGTCCCAGTCGACTGTGCAGCCGTTCGATGTCGGGTTGCTTGTAGATTCGCGCTGGCCCGCTTCGGTTTTGTTTCGGCCTGTGTACGTCACGGACCAGCCTGGTTAGCTTGTTTTTTTTGTTGGAGCGACTTTTCTAGCACAAGCGTCTCGCGTTTCTTTTTGTGGGCTGGGACAGGTGAAGAGGAAGTGGCAGCCCCGTGGTAATTAAGAGGAGGGGAGAGGGATAGGCACCCTAGGTAAACTAGTATAATGCCCGTGCATTGCCACGGGCCTTTCTAATATTTTTGTTGGTTGCATATTGAAACATGATGCCCTTCGGATTTCACATGTGTAGAAAAGATTTCCAGTAACAGTCGACAAATATACTTGATGCAATGTATTTCCATTTTCCCACTTCACTTGCATCTCCATTATTTCTTTTTAGTTGCAATGTATTAAAAAATGTAATTTGGCAACATATACATGAAGAGCATAAAATCATATACTTCCTCCGTTCTTAAATATAAGTTTTTTTAGAGATTCCAATACGGACTATTTGCGGAGCATAATGAGTGAATCTACACTCTAAAATATGTCTATATACATCCATATGTAGTTCGTATAGAAATATCTATATAGACTTATATTTAGAAACGGCGGGAGTACAAAATAACCCAACACACTCTTGTAACGAATAAATTATTATTATCTAGAATATAAATATAATGATGATAAAATAATTGCATGTATCTTGATTATGAAAATAAAATAGATAAATATACGTGTCTGTGCTCGTTGGAATATCAGCCAACAGAGAATATAGGTTGTGAAATGCTATTTCAAGTGCGTTATTGAAGTCCCTTGAAAATCTCAGTAATTTCAATATCTCATAGCTTTATTCTCTACCAAATGTGATGTAGAGTGAATCCAAAATATATACATGGTATGCATGTGTGGAGTGAGTCGCATCCTGCTTTGTAGCAACATAGGACATTCTCTAGATCACTTGTTTGGCTATTATCTTTAGAACAATTTTTGCTATTTCTAGAATATTTGACACTTCTCTCGTGGCATAATAACCACTCCTCTCAGTTCACAAGGGAGAAAGGAAAAGAAGCTAATCTGTTCTAGACAAATAAACAGCCTCCCTCAAAAAGGAAAAGCTACTCCACGCCTCTCACTACACATGCACAACACACATCCCTTATCCCCACCTCACAAGGCACAACTTCAGCAACTCACATGGCATAGTCGCCGCTTTCTCTCCCCGCCACTGCTCCTCTTGTCCCGCCATAACATCATCTGCCGGCTCCTCTCCCAGCCTTGGTGTCAGCCATCGCTTCCTCTCCCTACCACAACGTAGACCACCACCCCCTCTCCTAGTCTGGTTGATTTGTACCCTTGATCCGCGATAGTTGCCGGCCTAATGCTATTGCCTACAGGTAGTGGCTGGTGGACCACGCCCGACCGAGGGAAGCAACAACGGCGCCGTAGGTAACAGGCATACACACAGTCGGTGGGCGCCTGAAACAATGCCATCAAACATGCATGAGCAACGGCCTCGATCATATTAATAGTAGGCCATAAATTCGGAAGGCAACCTTTTACAAGGAAATATCACGTATATTTGTTGAGATGAATGATCATTAAATTCCATACAATTTCTCTCCTAAGAATATCTAAGACATGAATCTTAAGAGCAATAGTAACTGAAGAACAACAAGCAGCTAGATGTCCTCGATGGTGACACAACAGTTGAGGTTGGGGGTATGCAGCCTCATTTCTACGAGAAGTCAAACATTCAGGACCAATCCGTATAGGAACATGCATAAGAAAATAAGAGTAATCTGAAAATGTAAGGATTATATTATTTTGTCTTCCTGAGTTCGCTTCCCAGTGAAATATCTATCATTTCTTTTTATTGCAATATCAGAGCCCCTTCACTTTCCATTTTGTTTTTAGTTACAGTTCCAAGTCCTTCCTTCAGCATATGATTATTTCTGTATGACTAATATGCTTCTGCATCTGCATATGATTATTCTTTTTTGATAAGTTGTCAACAGTTTAGGCCATTAACTAATGATAACACCGAGAGGCAAAGCGCAATTGAGCAAAGTTTTTTTAGCAAAGAACAACTCCGTACAATAAATTGGCAGGAGTCCTAGATCCTCGGTGCAAGATACTATTAAGTGCTTCAAAATATATAGTTCAATGCACATAAAAATAATTAAGCCACTAATACCATGATGCAATTATTTATTTTCTTCATATAGAATAGTAAAATACAAAATTGGCGGTTTACCATTCACATGTAGAGATCAGAAGCTCTTCGGTTAAACTATCTTTGGATTGTCAGTCAACGGCCCACTTGTGGTCATTCATTTTCTTGACTTGAAGCAATACCCTACAAAACTACTTCACAAAGAGGCTCAAATTGTCGCTGATAGTCTACATGCTACACATAAATCATGGAAGGGGCAAACACTGATAACATTACCATTTGAGCCTCTTCTATATCTAGTCATAGTATTCCAACTATCCCAAAGAAAGAAGTTATCTGAAAGCTGCACTCTAACCTGCAACAATAAGGGGAGAAAATGAGAAACACGTAGGCTAGATAAAATGATTGCCATGATCTTAAATAAGCAAGCAATAGAGCAGTGTCGTTTCCACAAAGGCAAATGACAGAGTACAGCAAAACTTGAAGTACCAAAACCACCATATCTTGAAATGTGTTGTTTTCTTCATCGACGGATCTAACAAAAATGAATAGAAACCTGATCGGGTGAATGCTTGCAGTATGGAACAATAGATCGACCATGGGTACAAGAAAGGAATTAAATCCAATATTGAATAATCTCCTCACTCATCTCTAGTGCTTTTGCAAGAAAGGAATTAAATTCCATATTGAGCAGTAGATCTCTTGCTTTCAACTTCACTTGATTCTATTGTTAACTGCATTCCCAAAACATAATGCTCGCGTTCAAAAAATTGAGTCATCTAGCAAAACGTAGTTTAATTTATAAAGTTGTTGGTGCAGGCATCCACTCTGCCTCTGAACCTCCATTTATCTTGTTGTCATGGTCATATTTTTGCAGAATTTTTTTAGAACCATCAAGTGAGCTTGAGTTAGCTCAGAAGCTTATATGCATCTAGAACTTTAAGTTATACTCAAAACTCTACAGAAAGGTGAAAAAACATGCTGGAACTAAGAACAGATCATGAACAGATCATGAACTTCTAACAAAAACTGGCACATGAGGGGACATATCTTAATATTAAACGTAAGTCGGCATGAAGATGTCCCCAAGATACAAACAGAACCTGGCGTGTTGTCACTTCAGCATCGCGTTTCTACAACGGGAAGCCATCGGCCTCCTTCCGGCTAGGTCCGAGAAAACACATTTCCATTGTCGGGGCGACGATGTCTTCTTCAACACGATAGCCTCCCTCCCTCTGCTTCTTGCTGTTAGCTGTGCTAGCATCAAAGAACCATCCACCATTCCACCCCTAGGCTTGGCGAGTGCGCTGAATGGGCGACAGCGGAGTGAGAGTTGGGCATGAAGACGTTGTCACAGGCCTTGGTGACCATGTGATGCTGCCCTTGAGCAGCCAGTGATGAGGCGATGGAGGATGTGCTACAAATCGGCATGTCATGCAGGCCCAACCCACATGGCATTGTGGCATACACCACATGGTACGTCCAGAACGCACACGTGATGGTCACCGGGCTCGCGTGCTAGCGCGTCCCCCAGGTCACAAGCCGCCACCGAGATGGCCTCTTCCCTAATCCGCACCCGCAAGTTGAGAGCCCGCGCTTGCGCCACACACGCCTCCTGCTGCGTCCGCCTCTCCGTCCACACCGGCATCTTCTTCTGCAGGTTCTTTTCGTGCAGCGGCATCCCGTCGTCTCCACCAGAGACAGCACCGAAACTTAGTCCCCCCCCCCCGGCCCCGGCGAGTGCGCTGGAGGCCACCAGCACCACGACAGTCGTAGCCTCGTAAGACTGCTTGCATGGTAGGGCTCGATGATTGCAATGGAAGATGGCTAATTGGAAGGCGGGGCGGCGGGGATGATGAAAGGGGATCAGCGGGAACTGCGGTGGATTGGATGAAGATTGATTTGTGAAATCCGCTGGGATTGTGTCGGTCAAGGCAAGGCATGTTTCGATTCTGTTATGCTTTTGCAAGGAAAGAGTAGGATGGGGAGGGATCGGTTGTCATGTCATGGGAGTGAAATTTGAATGGAAACAAACAGACGGGGTGCGGTTTGTTTGGAAAAAATCGGCGAGGAGATCCTTCCCTCGACGATGGAGCACTGCGGGGGAGGAAGCGAACGATACCAACGACAACGTATGAACGTACCATCACAACCACAGACTCCTCCAACAGTTTAGGCCATTTACTGAACCAATCTAACTCACAAACTTGTAGACAAAGACATCAAAGCACTTGTTGAATTCGCGACATCAATTGAACGCGTACGCATCAATTCTTAAAAGGAACTAATAGTTTAAAACTGTATACATTGCGAAAACTAATAACTACTACCTCCGTCTCTATTTACATGGCGCCCTCGGGTTTTGTGTTTGAGCATTGACCAATAATAGATGATTCACATGTCAGAAAATATATATACTGCTGGAAACTATTTTATAATAGAAATTCAATGGTATAATTTTTATGAACTAACCCACGATTAGTTGGTCAAAAGTTGAACCCGTAAATATGTGGGGGCGTGTAAACATAGGAAAAAAGGAGTAGATTTAATGGTGGAAAAAATTCATGCTTGCAAGTTACTTACTGTCCGTAACCTTCATTGAATCAGGTGAATCTATACTCCAAGCCAAACATAAAATGTTGCATAAAGTAGTGCCACACTAAATACAGCCATGCCATGGCTGAGAAATCAGCTGCACAAACACCAAACTGTTTTGGTAAATTATTCACTATTTCAAATCGTAGAAGGGGGAAACGCATGAAAGACAAACACCATAGATGACAAATAAAACCTGCAACGCTTTCGTTGCAGACCACCAAGCAGCACTTGAAACTAAAATTTGCACATACCGCAATCCACATCCCAACAAATCTTGCTAGTCTAGTACACAAAAGCTCCAAGAAGAAAGGCATTAACTGTAATATATTCAGAAGTTGTCCTGTGTAGCCGTGAGATTAATGAGACAAGAAATCACGAGTACAGGCGAGGTTTCAGAAAAACAGTACGGAATCACCTTCCTAGGCCTGATGCCTCTAGCTGCAGGTAGTAGTGCGAAAGAGATAGATGCCACATGATGCTTGTGCTTCTTCTACAGTGGACCATCCGTTCTAAAAAAACATATTTGATTTATCAGTGGAATTGATTTGAACGTGCAAAAGTAATAGTAATAATAAGCATATATGAGTTTCATACTATACTTATTTATTACTACAGGGAGAGGTAGCACTGCAGTGTTTTTAAGATATGCACAAATTTAGGAGCTTGGAGCTGATTCAGTTCAACCAAATTGCCATTTCCCAGTTCTCATCTGGACAGACTGCAAAAAGGAAAACTGTGCAATAGAGGCTAGAGAACATACACCTGGTTCATGTAATTCACAGGAAGTGCTCAGCGATGCAATACCAAAATTTAATCTAATGAACGCACTTATCTTCGAACCTGATAAGGACAAGAATAGGCGCCCAAGACATACATATATATACATCAAACTTTCATTGCTTAAATAGATCTATCAAAAACAACAACCTCATACCAGCAAGTTCGAAGAGAATTTTCTTCAAACAGGTTGTGGGCAATGTGAGTAAATATACTCCACTATATCTACTGAAATCCAAATGTACAGCTTGGCTGGTGAGCTTACATATTAGGTACGAGCTTCTGATAGAAAGTAGAAATCAAGGATTCTGAGTCTTTTTCCATTTGCCAACACAAACAATCTAAAAAAATTAATAAGAAAAAATGCAAAGAGGAAAAAGAGGGCACCTTCTGTGCGAAAATTTGAAGGATTAATGGATTGTGTGCCCAGCCACAAACATCAACGCAAATGAGCTGCCTCAAAGTCTTGTAGATTCATATGGTCATGCCATCACGATTGGAACAGCGATGCGTCCGAGGAAACACCAGCCGGCGAGCCTGCTAACCCTCGTCGATCCATCTGCATCAGCACCGCGATCGGACCAAGGAGCCGCCGCACCTGGCAGGGAAGGCCACGCCGATGCCATGGTAGGGATGGCTGTGCCTGACTTCTACACAAATCACTTATTATATTATTTGACTCTGACTTCTATAACCTGTATGAATCCGCTTTAAAATCCTTTCTAAATTGGACAGACTTACACCAGAATGAGCTATACAAATGTTGTGATGAATGTGCTATTAGTGATACCTGGTAGGAGGCATCATTAGTCGAAAGACATGAAAGTGTCACATGTATACTAACAGATATGGTGTACATTTCCTTGTTTGAATATTCCTGCTCCACTCTAAATATGCTTGAATGAATTATGCGGCAAGCTACTAAAGGAAAACAATAATTATCTCCTTGGGCTTACTCTCCTTGAGCCATTGATTTCTCAATTTGTCAAAAAGCATCTTGATCTAATCCCACTTCTCTAAGCACATATAACGATTCTGGTCTATTTTTTACTCTAGCCCATTTATGAACTACACCAAAGATGTGGAATAGAACCTTTAGTCTGCCAATCCATGAATGATGTGTGTAGAAAGGGTGGTGCACTGGCTTTGTGCAAATAACTTTCGTTCACAATTTACTAAAATCTAAATGAGTAAATCAAATCATGTACCACAGATTCTTTAGTTTTTGAAACTTCCTATACAAAATTAGATCGATGGATATCATAATTCAGTATACTTCTATGGATTGCAGACCACAAAGTTGCTACCTTATAATCAGAGTATCATAACCACAAAAGTATATGAGGAGGAATGTAAAGAAGACATAATTGTTTATTGTTCATCGGCGTATAAAGGATTTGCGTGTATCAATAGAAACTGTCGTGAATGTAAACATGGCAGGGAGGTTGGACTCCGTCCAAAAAAGTTCATCTAAAAAATGGAGAGAAGACTTTTAAGCCATGGACACTCATAGTTGTATGTGGCAGTATAGCTAAGTGTCCGTGCGTTCAAGAATAGATATTTCAGAAAGTCTATAAAACATGTGTGCTAGACTGGAATAACAAATGGAAATTGTAGTCGTCAAGACTAAGCTGCAATGATTTTTCTTGTGAAGTTGTCTACAACCTTTTGTATCACAGAACAAAACCTAATGGACTCGCTCATCATTGGTTTTATAAGAGAAAAAATGTACTTCAGATAGTTCCACACTGTTGCACAGAGTTATCTAAATGCGGTATATCAGTTCTGCTTGATCTCTGTAGGAAATATACCATAATATATTTTCTATAATTATATTATGACATCTCTAAGTTGTTCAACAGTATAATTAAAATCAAAATTAACAAATGAGTCGTTGAACAATCTCAATGTAACAATCACAATGTAGCAGGTTCAATTAAGCCACTCCTTACCTTGCCATGAAGTAGTCATGTTTTCCTTTCCTCTTTGAAGTGCCAGAGTTGCAGCCTCGATTCTACCGCATGGGCCGTTGTTGAACTGAATAGTCAGTTAGCAAGTAAAGAAACCTTAGATGCACCGCCTTAGTAGAAGAACATCAAGTCATCATCTAGAAAGGAATGGCAGGTTAACATCTAAAGAAAGGACTGACATGAACATCAAGCTCTTGTCAGGTTAACAAAATCACAAACTTTTGTGTAGATTTCATAGCAATTATGAGCTCAGAACTTCCATGGGTTCAACCAGTACCACCGGCGCACCTGCACCCTCGCACAAACTCTCCTTCTACCCCCTATAAAATCTGTAAAAGAACAAATACTAACATTAGAACATGAAAATGCAGAAACTTACAAGATTCACAAGAAATAGCTTACTTACTACCTATTGCAAAATCGCTTCCCGACCCTAGTGCAAGAGAAACGCCCCAGCCACACGCCCCCATGTTCCTCCTTGCTGCCCTCCTCTTCTCTGCTCAAAGTAATTACTTTTCATTGGTACAATTTAGAGTTGGGGGGAAATAAGCATTACTCAAAGTGATTCTTTAGGGAACTCCAAAGAGATGAAAATCAGTGCAAGAAGATGCATAGTCCTAAATCAAACTATAAATTATGTTGATGTTCATTGATCAAACCTTACCATCAATCCAGTTATTGCAATCCACGTACAGTATAGATCCTACACCGCCCACAATTTCCTTCGCAACCACAAAATGCAGTCCAAAAATTCTCACCAAGACACGCACAGCTTGATTTAGACCTCACCGGCTCATGCATCGACGAGGCGGCGTGCTCCATCTCGTGTAGACATCACATTATGAGATGCTAAGAGTTAGTCTAGTCAGAGTTTGGAGTATCACGTCTCCAGTCAGAGTTTGGAGTATCACGTCACTCGTGTGCTCCACCTACTTGCTCCTCAAAAAAACACTGTACATAAAGATTGTAAGAACCACATCAATTTTGGTATTGATTTGTCCACGTTCAAAGGACTTCTACCACCAGATCCAAACTTCTCGCTTCACACATTAGGCTGCACTGCAGAATTTGAAAAGTAACTGGAATAAATTGGGCATTTATTTATGCTAATTAACTCGCAAGATGGATGGACACAGTTGTTCACGTACCTGATCTGGCAGCCGGCAGCTTCCGCGGAGCTGATAATTTGCGTTTTGAGGTGCCATGTGACGTCAACGGCGGAGGGGTCGTGGCCGTACCTGCCGTCGATGGTGAAACGGAGGTTGGGGCTGACAGAGCCCAAGAAGTCGCGGAAGAAGGCCACAACCAGGTCCTACCCTATCATGAATCGCGCTGCCGGGGAAAATGTAAATTATCAGCTCCTCTTACACGCAGTACCTCGGCTTAGTCCGCTCCCGCCGCCGGCCTCCACAGCGCCTTCCGCCGACCGCCAGTGCCCGCCCCCGGCGCCCATCACCCCATTGTCTTTTCGCTGCAGCTGCATGAGCACGACATAGGGGACAGTAAGCAGCAGCAGCACGAACACACAGGGCGGCCAGCCATAGAACAACATCATCAGTACGGGCCGGCCACAAGCACACGGGGCCGACGGCGGGTAATAGCAGCACCTGCAACATGACGGGGCGGCGGCGTCTCGCTGGTAACCCTAACGCTAGCTCGCCGGCTCAGGCAAATTGGGTGAGCCAGAGAAAGAGGACTGACCTAGCCGTCGCCTCCGCCGAGGACCACGGGGAATCGCTGGGACGAGCCGCCCTCGTCTTCCTTCGAGCACCAGCAGAGACATAGGGGAGGCGGGTTTCGACTTTCGATCCAGATGGATGGGCGAAGAGGAGAGCGAGAGGGATCTGTAGAGAGGCACGGGATCTCGGCGGCGGCGAAGGGCGACTCCTCTCGGATATCAATGCCGCCTCCTCGATAGCCTCTCGGTGGTGGAGCGGGAGGCAGGGCGGCGGCGGTGGAGTGGGAGAAAGAGGGAAAGAGAGAGGTCGCAGCGGGAGGGGGTGGATCGAGAGGAGGGGTCGCAGCGGGAGGGAGAGAGAGAGGGAGCGATCGTTGGGTTTTTTTTGGCACCGGTTTTTTTCGCAGAAGGATAGCGAGTTAACGGAGGTGGGAGGATGACGAAAATAAAACGGAGGTGGGAGGATGACGAAAAAACCCAGCGGAAATAAACCGCGCGGACTATTCACCAAGTCGTCCATTAGGAGTAGAGATTAAGAAGGGATCGGCAGTCTTCAGTCCATTTCATCCTCTGTCTCTCTCTATCATTTCTTTGTGAAAATCCGAAGATCTCTGAAGCGAATCGAAAAGAAATCGCTGTGCTCCTCCACAGCCAACAAGAGGATGGGCGACGCTGCTGATGGAGTAAGTGCAATCCCATCTTTTTTTTTTTTGTTTGTTAGTTGGTGAGATGCAGTAGATCTGAGTGGATTTTTTGGGTTCCATTGTTTGTTTGGATCAAGTCCAGATTAGTAGATTTGAAGCATAGGATCGTCCTTTTTTTGATTCAACAGGGGGTGGTAATGTAGTGCGTATATATGAGGGGATTTGAGTCCAGATTAGTAGCCTTGAATTATACTGTTTGTACGCTTCTTGCTTAAGACGTCAAGGTCTCAAGAAGTGGTTCTCTCGTATCCCCTAATTTGGACTTCAGACGTCTAGATCTATTACTGATCCATCACCTAGGGAGAGGTTCAGTCCCTTGTTTGTTTATTTTAGTCCAGGTTAGTAGCATTTGAAGAATATAATTTTCAGCAGAAACAATTTTTTTGTGAACATGTTTGAGGAATATTACTTAAATCAAATCCCCTCATATGTATTTGCTGAAGCTATCACTAAGGGTGGTTCAGTCCTTTGTTTGTTTATTTAGATTACCATATTTATTCAGTAGCATGTCTTTTTTTAAGAAAGAGAGATTATCACTGAATGTACCAGTAGGAGTGGGTGTCTTTTATTTGTTTTTTCAAAACCCCTATCTAATCAGTAGGATGTTTTTTGAAATATTTTCTTTTGTAAAAAAGAGAGATTACTACTGAATTTTATCACTAGAGATTATACTGGAATCTTTTTTCTCTGTAGAATGTATCAGTAGCATGTTTACTTGTTTCTCCTGCAGCAGCATGTTTTTTTAGTTTTCTTTTTTTTTTTGCTTAAACCATATGAATCAGTAAGATGTTCATTTTTGTGTGTGTATGAATCAAGATATTATGGTCTCTTGATAGATTCACCTTCTTTTATCTCCACATCGTAATGTAAATATATATTTTTCGTCAACAGCAGCGACGCCAATGATAAATGATCATTATCTTGAAATCCTTTTTGTTCATAAGCATACAAGTATCGCACTAAAAATCATTAGCTGAATATGTATGCGTCTCACTAGCACAAATTTATGTTTTGGCGGCTTTTTTATGTGCACAGGAGATGGTTTGGAGAGTTTGCCTGAGCCCTTGCTACCGCGAGAGCAGGTCAAGCGGCATTAGCATGTATGTCTGGAAGGAGTTTAAAAACGCAGGGGTAAATCAGCAGCCTCTAATTTTCTAATTTTTTTCAATGTATGATCCTTATTTTTTAGTTTGTACTCATCATCACAGAATATTTTAGTTTTTTAAGCAGAGGGAACCCCATAGTTTAACTAGTTGTTTACATTGAATTATTTTTATCCAGCGTGTCAAACTCTTCTGATGCATTTTTCTGAACCCATGTAGAATGTGGAGTGTACATTTTTGTAGGATTTCAGGGTTTTAATGTTCATTTTCAAAACCATGTAGGCTTGTTGCTTGTTCCTATCATTTCCTGTAGATCATGTTCCAGTCCTTAGTCATGCCTAGTAATATATGCTAGTTTTTAGACTGAATTTTTAGGTTGTAGCAGCTTCAACTTTTTATATCATTGCTTGATCCATTTCTCACTGTTGTTTTCTCTTTTTTCTTGTTTGCATGTATAGTTTTTAACTACGAGGTGCAAACACTTTTTAAGTAAGAGGCGTCGAGAGAGATGTGGGCCCAGTTGCATGTCCCACAAAAGGCACACAATTGCATGTCTTCTAGCTTGGTCGCAATTGGTGGACCTTTGTTTTGTTGGAGGGGGCGGCTTCGAGAGAGATGGGGCTCAATTGCATGTCTCACAACAGGCACGCAATTGCATGTCTTCTAACTTGGTCGCAACTGGGGGGGGGGGGGTTGTTTTGTCGGAGGGGGCACCGTCGAGAGAGATGGGGCTCAGTTGCATGTCCCACAACAGGCCCGCAATTGCATGTCTTGTAGCTTGGTCGCAACTTGGGGGGACATTTGTTTTGTCGGAGGGGGCGGCGTCAAGAGAGATGGGGCCCAGTTGCATGTCCCACAACAGGCACGCAACTGTATGTCTTCTTACTTGGTCGCAACTCGGGGTGGGGGGTGGGGGCTTTGTTTTGTCGGAGGGGGTGGCGTCGAGAGAGAAGGGGCCTAGTTTCATGTCCCACACTAGGCATGCAACTACATGTCTTCTAACTTGGTCGCAACTGGGGGGCTTTGTTTTGTCAGAGGGGACGACGTCGAGAGAGATGTGGGCCCAGTTGCATATCCCACAACAGGCACGCAACTGCATGTCATCTAATTTGGTCGCTACTGGGGGACCTTTGTTTTGTTAGAAGGGGCGGAGTGGAGAGATGGGGCCTAGTTGCATGTCCCATAACAGGCACACAACTGCATGTCTTCTAGCTTGGTCGCAATTGGGGGGACCTTTGTTTTGTCGGAGGGGGCGGCGTCGAGAGAGATGGGGCCTAGTTGCATGTCCCACACTAGGCATGCAACTGCATGTCTTCTAGCTTGGTCGCAACTAGGGGTGCCTTTGTTTTGTCAGAGGGGGCGACGTCGAGAGAGATGGGGCCCAGTTGCATGTCCCACACTAGGCACACAATTGCATGTCTTCTAGCTTGGTCACAACTAGGGGGCCTTTGTTTTTTTGGAGGGGGCGGTGTCAAGAGAGATGTGGGCTCAGTTGCATGTCCCACAAACAGGCACGCAACTGCATGTCTTCTGACTTGGTCGCAACTAGGGACCTTTGTTTTGTCGGAGGGGGCAGCGTCGAGAGAGATGGGACCCAGTTGCATGTCCCACAACAGGCACGCAACTGCATGTCTTCTAGCTTGGTCGCAACTAGGGGGTGTTTGTTTTGTCGGAGTGGCGGCCTTGAGAGAGAGTGGGCGAGTTGCCTATCCCACACCAGGCATGCAACTACATGTCTTCTAGCTTGGTCGCAACTAGGGTGGGACCTTTGTTTTGTTGGAGGGGGCGGCAATGAGAGAGATGGGGCCGAGTAGCATGCCCCACAACAGGCACGCAACTGCATGTCTTCTAACATGGTCGCAACTAGGGGAGCTTTGTTCTGTCGGAGGGGGCAGCGTTGAGAGAGATGGGGCCCAATAAGATGTCCCACAATAGGCACGCAACTGCATGTCTTCTAACTTGGTCGCAACTAGGGGGCCTTTGTTTTGTCAGGGGGCGGCGTCAAGAGAGATGGGCACAGTTGCATGTCTCACACTAGGCACGCATCTGCATGCCTTCTAAGTTGGTCGCAACTGGGGACATTTGTTTTGTCGGAGGGGCAGCATCAAGAGAGACGAGCCCAGTTGCATGTCCCACAACAGGCGCAACTACATGTCTTCTGACTTGGTCGCTATTGGGGGACCTTTGTTTTGTCGGAGGGGGCGGCGTGTAGAGAGGGGGGCCTAGTTGCATGTCCCACAATAGACACACAATTGCATGTCTTCTAACTTGGTTGCAACTGGGGGGACGACCTTTGTTTTGTCAGAGGGGGCGGCGTCGACAGAGATGGGGCCAGTTGCATGTCCCACAACAGGCGCACCTACATGTCTTCTAAGTTGGTCGCAATAGGGGGGCATTTATTTTGTCGGAGGGGGCGGCGTGTAGAGAGAGGGGGGCCAGTTGCATGTCCCACACTAGACACACAACTGCATGTCTTCTAACTTGGTCGCAACTGGGGGACCTTTGTTTTGTTGTAGGGGGCGACAACGAGAGAGAGGCGGCCAGTTGCATGCTCAACTGTAGTCACACAACTGCAATGTCTTTTCAACACGCTTGCAGCTGCATGTCTTATAACTTGGTTGCCATTGGGGCATTTGTTTTTGCTGGAGGGGGTGACGACAAGAGTGTGGGCACCAGCTGCATGTCCAACTATACTCATGCAACCGCATGTCTTTCTAGCATGGACGTAACTTAGTGTCTTCTAACTTAGTTGCAACTAGGGGCATTTGTTTTGTCGAAGGGGTGGCAGTAAGAGAGAGGGGGCAACTAGTCATGCAATTCCAAGCGGCTGTCCCCCAGACTAAAACTACATGTCGTTTTACAAACATTTTTGCAACTAGACTTTTTTGCCTGGTCGGAAGGGGGCAGCTCCCCCGTGAATCCTCTACCCTCGCTATGTGTCACACGAGCACCATAACACCCCCGTTTTTCTGCCATGCCCGCAAACACAAATCAAGCACCCGATCTCACAACTAGTTTGTGTTTTTTCTTTTCTTTTTTTGAAATCATATACAATTTTTTCCTTTTTTATATTTGCATTTAATTTTTTTGTCTTCCCAAGGATTAAGAAAAAAATTAATTTGTTGTTTTGTATCTGATTCTGACAGGAGCTCATTTTCTCAAAAAAGGAGCATATTAAAGGAGAGAAGAGTTACTTGTCCGGATCCTCGGACACATTTTTAATGCTGTTGCGAAGGAAGGGAGTGACTATAGACGGTGTGCTGCTGTTTTTTTTATTTTCCTTTAAGTCTCTTGAATGTGGACCCAGGCTCAACATCTTTCTAAAGGCCACCCAACGGCACTTGTCCGTGATGGAAGTCACCGGCGACGAGATGCTCGGCGATCCCGTCGCCCCTCAGGACTCCTTGCGCCCTGCTGATGAGGTAAGCTGGTTGGAATCTGCACCCAGGACCCATTTCCATTCACTCTTTTTGATCTTAAGTTTGTTTGGAATCTGCACATTTTTTGTTTTGGTAGGAGTACATCTGAATTTTCTGTGCTTGATGAGAGCCTCAGTCTAATTCTGTTCACTGTTAGTAGACATTCTGTGTTTGTGAATTTACAAGTATCCAAGTTCATTGTCAGTAGACATCTCTGAATTACATAAGCAACTTGCTTGTAAGTGGTCAGTCCTCATGTAGTACTACCGTGCAAGTAATCTGCACCTGTTTGTTTTTGCGTGCACGTATATATGATGTTGCTACGGAATTTCTAATGCCAGTTTTTGAAACATATATGGTGCCCCGACCCATTCCCTGTTGTATGTATGTTTTTGGTGGCATGAGGATGCCACTGCTGCTATTTTTTCAATGTTTGAGTTAACTGATGCATACAGTTGAACAAGGCTGTGTTTGATTTCATTCAGGTTGGTTTTAGTGAGGTGGTTTTTTTGATGTTTTTTGTATATGAATACTTGAAAACAGAGATGATGAAACTGGTGCTTTTTCTGTAAAACAGAGTTAATTTATGCATGTTTTTCTGTATATGAAATTTTTCATCACTGGTGGATATGCTTTTTGCTCTTGTGTGAAACAACTTTAAACTGGTTTTCAAGCAGACACTTTTTTTTGTTAGAGCCTCACATTTTCTGTTTGTTTGCTTGACAGCTTCTGTTCATAATGACTAGTCAAAAAGTATAGTTCATAAAGCAAAGTAGGAATCAGGTTTTTTTTGTCTTTTTCTATGTAGTCTGGGCCCACAAATATAAAAGTTCATGACCCAATCCAATCACAACAAACAAAATGAGCAGCCCAGCCCAAAAGTAACAAACAAACAAACAGGGGGAAAAGAAAATAAGCCTAGATGCCAAGCCGGATCCAGCCCAAAAGTTGAACAGGCCTAATCTACATGTGATGACATCAGCCGCAAAGTCTCAGTCAAGTGAGACCTAGACAGACCCTTCTAGATATAATTATTTTGTATCTAATCAAAATCGATTAGATCACTGGATCCTGATTTTGGTTGTTGTAAACGTATACCACTGAATATAAAAGATGGAGACTGGCCAGGCTTTGAGAGCTGCGCCTACGCCATTGTCTTTCATCAAGAACTACTAGCTCACTGATGGATCGGTGGTTTATTTGGGACATGGTGCTTGGCTCAACGCACACTCTGACGGGAGTCGTAGTCACCGCTCCATTAGGACGCCGACTGCACAGGATGGTTCGGAACATTAGCAGTATGTTAATGGCATCTTAATAAGCACCAGCTAATTTTTTACCACAACCATCCAAAATCTCATGTCCTATTGGTATTACTGATATAACAATAAACGAGAAGAGAAAGAACGAAAGACATGATGTGAATCCAGGGGCAATGCAAACCAATAGTCTTCGACATTAGACAAGCCCCGCTGAGAATGGAGACTCCTTGTCTTCTTGCATCTCATGGAACATAATTGATCTAGTGTTCGCTTTGAGGAGTGTTGAGTGAGCAACATGCAATATTGACTCTTTCCTATGTTCACCATACCTAAGAAGTTGCCATCAATGTCGCAACGCATTACATGTTGTGAATTAAACCTGATCAGCAGTTCACGCTCGTTGACCACAGCCATATCATTGAACCATCGCACTGTTGAATGAAGTGGTGTTTTCTTTTTCTTTTTGTAAGAAGTTAAATAAACTTGCCGTGATTTCTCCACCATTGACACATCAATCCGGTACTTGAAATCCCAATGTTTGGCATCATAATACGGCATTACCCAAACATCCATAAGAGTGAAAGGAGGAGTCGAGCTGCCCCAAAAAGCAAACATCTCCTTCAGTTTGAATAACCTCCTATTAGAGTACGGCTGGGCAGGACCATGCATCCACCGAAATGACTCGACTTCTGTGTCAAACACAATAATGTCTCTACTGTCTCCCGTAATTTCCTTGGTAGAATAAGGACACCAGTGTAGGCTACCATGGTGGTCGATTGGTGGTGGACAATGAGGCAAACACCACAACCCATACAATAACATATGTTTCAAATTATGTAATGGTGTAGTTGGTATTCTGACTTCAGTGTGCCTCGGCTCGTTGGAGCCCACTGTGAGGACATGTAAGCTGAACATATGTGCCTATGAATATGAAACCCAGAGCACCCTGTATTCTCCAGTTTGATGGTTCCGGTAGAGACCGATTACGTTGTTGTTGGCTTTCCCAACTTGTGGTTTAGGTAGGAGAGCATACTTGCGGATGAGTGGGTTGCAAATGTAGAATTGAGATCTTCGATGGACGATGAGGAAGCCTGAAGGAAATATGCCCTAGAGGCAATAATAAAGTTATTATTTATTTCCTTATTTCATGATAAATGTTTATTATTCATGCTAGAATTGTATTAACCGGAAACACAATACATGTGTGAATATATAGACAAACAGAGTGTCACTAGTATGCCTCTACTTGACTAACTCGTTGATCAAAGATGGTTAAGTTTCCTAACCATAGACATGAGTTGTCATTTGATAAACGGGATCATATCATTAGGAGAATGATGTGATTGACTTGACCCATTCCGTTAGCTTAGCACTTGATCGTTTAGTATGTTGCTATTGCTTTCTTCATGACTTATACATGTTCCTATGACTATGAGATTATGCAACTCCCGTTTACCGGAGGAACACTTTCTGTGCTACCAAACGTCACAACGTAACTGGGTGATTATAAAGGTGCTCTACAGGTGTCTCCGAAGGTACTTGTTGAGTTGGCGTATTTCGAGATTAGGATTTGTCACTCCGATTGTCGGAGAGGTATCTCTGGGCCCACTCGGTAATACACATCACTATAAGCCTTGCAAGCATTGTAACTAATGAGTTGGTTACGGAATGGTGTATTACGGAACAAGTAAAGAGACTTGCCGGTAACAAGATTGAACTAGGTATTAAGATACCGACGATCGAATCTCGGGCAAGTAACATACCGATGACAAAGGGAACAACATATGTTGTTATGCGGTTTGACCGATAAAGATCTTCGTAGAATATGTGGGAGCCAATATGAGCATCCAGGTTCTGCTATTGGTTATTGACCGGAGACGTGTCTCGGTCATGTCTACATAGTTCTCAAACCCGTAGGGTCCGCACGCTTAACGTTCGGTGACGATTTGTATTATGAGTTTATGTGTTTTGATGTACCGAAGGTAGTTCGGAGTCCCGGATGAGATCGGGGACATGACGAGGAGTCTCGAAATGGTTGAGATGTAAAGATTGATATATTGGACGACTATATTCGGACATCGGAAAGGTTCCGAGTGATTCGGGTATTTTTCGGAGTACCGAAGAGTTACGGGAATTCACCGGGGAGTATATGGGCCTTATTGGGCTTTAGGGGAAAGAGAGAGGGGAGGCTGCGCGCCCCCCAATGCTTAATCCAAATTGGACTAGGGGAGGGGCAGTACCCCCTCCTTCCTTCTCTTCTCTTTTCCCTTTCCTTCTCTCCTACTCCTACTACTTGGAAGGGCTCTGAGTTTTACTAGGAAATGGGGAATCCTATTCCCGGTGGGAGTAGGACTCCTCTAGGGCGCGCCATAGAGAGGGCTGGATCTCCCCCTCCTCCACTCCTTTATATACAGGGAGGGGGGCACCCCTTGGAGACACAACAATTGATCTCTTGATCTCATAGCCGTGTGCGGTGCCCCCCTCCACCATATTCCACCTCGATAATATCGTAGCGGTGCTTAGGCAAAGCCCTGCATCGGTAGCATCATCATCACCATCACCACGCCGTCATGCTGACGGAACTCTCCCTCAAAGCTCGGCTGGATCGGAGTTCGAGGAACGTCATCGAGCTGAACGTGTGCTGAACTCGGAGGTGCCGTGCGTTCGGTACTTGGATCGGTCGGATCGTGAAGACATATGACTACATCAACCGCGTTGTGCTAACGCTTCCGCTTTCGGTCTACGAGGGTACGTGGACACACTCTCCCCTCTCGTTGCTATGCATCACCATGATCCTGCGTGTGCGTAGATTTTTTTTTGAAATTACTACGTTCCCCAACAAAGCCATCACAAGAGGCTTGGATGCAATTCTCTGAATGTTGTTTGGCACCCGGAAGACATGGCCAGATTTGTTGACTAGAAGTGTTGGTGGCGGCATCATTGAGGACAACAAAGCTGGCTGGCCGCCCTTGCCCATTGATGATGGGAGCGATTGTTGTGAGTGATGGTGTTCAAGCATAAATTCAGGCGTGGAGGTGGCATCACGCCAGGACGTGCTGACAGCATGACAACGACCAACGTCCTTGGGCGTTAACCGGGCAAGTATATTATCGATGATCTCCCCAGGTAAGTCCTCGAGCAGAGTTGCCCCTCTTCTGTCCGGCATGGTGTTCCGTCGAGTTCAGGTTCAACTAAGCAAAGCCATAAGATTTATTGAATGGCTTGGGTGACTAACTTAAATTAAGGGAACAAGTAAATGAAGTATGTGGAAGACGAGACGTTTACCTTAGAAGATGGAGCAAGAGGTTCCAACGACGGCGACAAGCAGTGTCGGCAACACGAGTGTGCTTTGTCACCTATATCCATGAGTACAATGATATTCACCGCCAATGTTAGATGCGGAGAAAAATGAAGAAGAATACACACAAACACGCAGAGAGATAGAGCACTACTAAGGGAAACCTTATACATAGAATCTTACCAGTAGAAGGGACAAAAACAAGCGCTACTACTACTTACCACTAGGGCGTGGCAACCAAACGCGCTGCAGCTAAGCTCTAGCAGTAGCGCGTCTCAGGGAAGAAGCGCTACAACTACAATTCCCCTACTGTTCTCGTCAGGCTCCCAATAGTAGTAACGAACTTAGGCAAAGCGCGCTGCTGCTAAGGTTGTTGTAGTAGCGTGTTTCAGGGAGAAAGCGCTATTGCTAAAGAAAGGAAAATAAAATGAAAACATATAGAAAAGTAAATGAAAATGAAAGAAATAGAAAAAGGGAAAGAAAAAAAAGAAAATGTGAAGGAAAACAAATGAAAAAGAAAAATAAAGGAGAAAGGCGTAGCAGCAGCGTGCTTTCAGGACATGCGCTATAGCTAACTTAGCAGTAGCGCGTTTTGCTAGCCAGCTCTATAGCTAAGTTAGCTATAGCTAATGTAGCAGTAGCGCTTTTCCTGGAACGCGCTACTGCTATTTTTGACTTAACCACGCAGTTCTTTCTTCCCCACGGCCACTTCCCCCAAATTGAACTCCTCCGCTATCGTTGCCCTGCATCGCCGTCGGCCGCCGCGCGCTCTCCCGTCGCCCTCCACACGCCCTCGAAGCTGCCCCCAACCCTGACCTCGACACCGCCACCGACCCCGACCTCGACGCCGCCCTACATCGCCGCCCTCCGCCGCACGCCCGAGCCCCGACCCCGACCTCGACGCCGCCTGCCCCTCCCTCGCCGCTGACACCCGAGGTGAGCACGCCTACACCTCCTCCTCCTCCTCCCCTACCTCTGCCTAGCTAGGGCTCCTAGGGTTCATCAAATTTTAGAGTGCATCAAATTAGTTAGGATTCATCAAATTAGATGCTAATTAGGGCAGTAGTTCCTAGGTAGGGTTCATCTAATTAGTTAGTACTTGTAGATGCTTAGGAACTAGGGCAGTAGTGTTTAATAGAATTAGTAAGAAAATTAATAGAACTAGTTGAACTACTTTATTTTTAGTAAGAACTAGTTGAATTAATAGAACTAGTGTATTTTTAGTAAGAAAATTAATAGAACTAGTTGAACTAGTTTATTTTTAGTAAGAACTAGTTTATTTTTATTTATAGTAAGTTTATTTTTAGTAAGAACTAGTTGAATTAATAGAACTAGTTGAACATGTCACATTTGTTGTTATTTTTTTAGTTAAAGCAATTATTCCCGCATCGACGTCGACGATGCCTATGCCGCATCCTCATCGTCGACTCGGCGGAGGACACCTGCTTGATCAGAGGGGCCATGTCCGGGACTGGGCTCCGCCGGGCTGGTACTGGGAGGTGCTACCTACCGGGGGGCGCAGCTTGGTGAGGAGCCAGCCCGTCGTTGACCCGAAACTTTTTTGGTTGCGGTCGCGTGAGCCAGTGACGGTGCAGAGGCTTGAGGACCCCGCGGAGGTGGTACATCACCGTGTCAGCGAGGAGGACGAGCACGTCCATCGCTACATGGTTGCGTTGGAGGGTAGGTTCTTCAGGGATCTCACTGGAGCATTGATCCTGTGATGGTTCCTTCTCTTTGGGTGTCCACCGCCCGCGCCGATACCCGTCGTTCGCTAGGGTTTTAGTTGTGTTAGTGATGTTATATGTATGATACTATTGGAGATGTATTTGTGATAATATTCGACGATGTACGGACACAAGAGATGATTTAGTTTTGCTTATTGAATGCATGCTAATTTGAATACTTATTTATTTTACGATTTGGTTTTGCTTATTGAATGCTCAAATTGGAGAAGTACTCCTATTTTGAATGCTCAAATTGGACCCCACTATGCAAGGCGTATGCATTTGATTAGTTGATAGCTTATAGGGTTTTTGTTTTTGCAGAAATCAAGGAGCCCCTCCATCGTCCCCGCCGTCGTCCCCGTCACCGACTCCCTCTGACCTCGAGGTGTGACCAGCCAAATCTCCATGTCAATATGAGTCCTATAAGATATTTTGAAATGTTTTTGTTCATATTTTCAACCATTGAAATGCAATGACCATCAAGTTTGAATGCTCATATGATGTAGATAAAAACATGTATATTTTGTGTTGCTCAAATAGGATATGTGCTTGCCCAAGTGGTTGGTCATGTTTGTAGGTTACACCTTCGAGTGGCCTATGTTTTGCGGGAGTGTTGATTAATTTCTGTTTCGGCAAATTTCATGCGCTTGATATGTCCTTTTTTAGCAAAGGTCATGCCGGATTTTTCCATGAATTTTGGCATGACTTATGCTAGAATATGTAGGAAATATCGAGTGGCCTGGATTTTCTAGAAAGATAATTAAACAATATTTCGGGTTGACTTTAAGTCTGTCGAGGCTCCATACATGACAGTCAACAAATGAGTGAGGGAGAAAGTCTGGACCATATATGAGAGAAGAAGAATCCCGACTGTTGTCGTGGGGGTCGTTTCTCCTTCTTCTCCTTGTGCCAGACCTTTGTTATGCACTAGGGGAAGGAGGAGTAACGACCATCACCGACGGTCACAAATGTTAGAGAGGAATCAGTGAGGGAGAGTCCCCACCATATATGAGAGGACGAAGAATCCCGACTGTTGTCGTGGGGGTCGTTCCTCCTCTTCTTTGTTGTGATAGATCTTTTGGTAATGCATGAGAAGGAAGGGAGGAATGACCATCACCGACGGTCGCAAATGTCAGGGAGGAATCAGTGAGGGAGAGTCCCCACCATATATGAGAGGACGAAGAATCCCGACTGTTGTCGTGGGGTTCGCTTCTCCTTCGTTCCCGTGTGCTAGACATTTTGGTGTAATGCACTCGGGGACGAAAGGAGGAGCGATCATCACCAACGGTCGAATGTATACACCACGCGAGCTGAGAGTTTTCAAGAAAAAGACCCGACAGACCAATAGTCAACCCGTGATGAATAATAATGATCTAATTTAGTTTTTGCAGTACATATATTGAATTGTACAAGTTTAATCTTTGAACTATGAACCTAGGAAATGTCGTTATCGGACGACGAAAGTCTCTCGGGGGAGTGCGACTGGTGCAACGACGAACGGGATCTGTGCGACAGGCCTCATCTGGACGAAGGTCGGCGCTTCAGCATTAAGCTCCAGGAGACCTTCGATGTTGAAACGGTACGCAACGACGACAAGTGTTTTTTTTTCGTAATTAAGCACGACTTCAACTATTTCAACGTGTAATTTTCATATTTTACAATTCGAGTAGCTTATCCCATGCCATGCAAGACGCTATGTCTTGGAGAGGGTGGATTTTGAAGACCATGAAAATTTCAAAACAAAGAAAATTCACCTAAGGACCCATCAGGGTATGTATTTTGAAGTAAATCTGTACAATTCTGAGAGCGTAATCCATTTTGGTTGCACAAATTGGGAAGCACTTTGCAAGATGTATGGATTTTATGAGGGTATGCTTGTCACCATGGATCTTGGTGATCCTGTCATCGACCAAGACAATATGGACATTTTGGTCCTTGTTGATACGCTTCCAATTCTACCGCTATGTGAGTTTCTCAAACATAGTTATTAACTAATTTATATTGTTTATTTCAAAATAGTTGACAACTTATTTCCATTGACAACTTATTTTCATTCTTCAAACAATGTGTGAAAGATGGTAGACAAAACCTACTACACCGATGGCTCTGAGTTAACTTATCAGGAGAAAAATCATCTGATCGCATTTTGTACAGATCTTGAGAATTACAATATCTATTATCAAACTCCTCCACATTATGGTCAATACGTGCCACTAGTGCACGTGTTGAACTACGGTAACATCCATGGAGATGCCATGGTAAGATTTTTTACTATTACGACATCCGTGCATCTTTTGCATAAATTCTTTTAAAACTTAACTACATTGCTAACTACGAAGTTATTACTATGTTTTTCAACAGAAAATCCTGAAGGATTGTGTGCCTCATCTGATGTATCAGAATGGTCGCCTTGATGTTTTGAACATACAGCCAAGTCATCCCACGAATCACACCTGTCCATATCGGATTTCTGAAACCGGTGAAGACATGATAATCAAAGAATGGAAACAATGTATGGTCAGTCGTAGGGAGGTTCTTGGAAGCAACATTGTGCAAAAGGCAAGAATTGGAGACAGGATAATCTCCATTCTCCATAATGGAGAGTCAGGGGCTATCCTGTTTTATGTTATTTTACCTAAGAAAAGGTAGTAGGTCCTATGAGAGAGAAGTAGGTCCTAGGTACAATATTTATTATGTGGTACAATGTGTTAGAGTTGATGATGATGATGAGTTGTGATTATGAGTAGTGACCAACTTGCTATGTGATGTCTAATTGATGAAAACGATGATCATGAGGAGGTGTTATATGACAATGATGTATTATGACGATAAGTTGTTAATGATATGATGATGATGATGATGATATTTATTATCATTGGGTGAAAGAACCGTAGATTAGTTTCAAGTGGATGTCCATCCACTTGAATCTAGTCCACGGTTCTTTCACCCAGTGATGTAATAACTCATTATGATGTAAAAACAATCTCTAAATTGCTGCTGTATGAAAACTTGTATAAAGGTGTATGAATAGAACATGAAATAAAAAAGAAATATAATACGGAATAATAGTAGTAGTGCGGGCTGTGAGAAGCGCTACTAGTAATTAACAGTAGCGCCCTTTCCAGGAAGCGCTACTACTAAGTGGATATAGCAGTAGCGTGGGTTAACCCACGCTACTGCTAACCTTTAGCTGTAGCGCTGTACCAGTAGCGCTGCCTCCCGCGCTACTCGTAGGCCTAAAACCCGCGCTACTGCTAGGCTTTTCCCTAGTAGTGGAGAGAGAGAGGGGAAACTAGTTTGCATGACGAACCTTCTTACCTACGTCGTGAAAGATTGCACTCCAGCATGCTCGTGTGGTATTAAAGTGAGCGGCAGAAAAGATCTTGGCGTGAAGTGGAGTAGTACGTTGGCTGACCCCGCTCGGAAGGTAGTTCAACCCTTAACGGGTCTCGAATTGGATGCCATTGCCTAAGGTATGGAGGGGAGCAAGCTCGATCTAGAACCAAGGAGGCAGGACACGATGAGCGGCAGTTGCCAACTCGTTTCTAAGTAGAGGCTAGGAATCGTGGTGTGTTTAAATATGATGTGTTCAGGACTAAGCCAGTTTCTTAACAAAATAAGAGTAACCAATTATTTGGGTAAGTCTTCATCACTTGCCTTTTTAGGTAATCGTCATCACTTGCCTGAAAATTACAGAATTTAATATTATCCATTATTTCTTCTTGGCATTGGCTCCTCTTTCTTCTTACCTCGCCGATCTCACCTCATATTTCCTTCCCTACCTATTGGTCGTTTGACTGACTCGCTACCCCACAGCTCCGTCGGCTCGGCCTACCCAACCATGACCATAAAAGTCAAGGCTTAGCTCCCCCACCATCCCTCTATATATCCCCAAAGGGCAAAAGCCAAATAAAAGATTAAAATATGAAATTGCGAGAGATTGTATAAATTGAACTACGTTTAGCCAATACAAGGGAATGATCGTTCCGTTGGGTTGGCCCAAGGCCATATTTTTGCTAGGGTGGTTTCCATATTTGGGTGTATGCGCTTTAGTAGTTGTGGCCTAAATTGGATATGTAAGTTGTATCTAACTAATCATTATTAATTCCGCCGGTACCCCCTTGAATCCCTAGTTGGTCATGTCTCACGTGGTCAAATATTGATGGAAAAATAACTACCGGCAGGCCTAAATCCTGGCCCGTCAGGGATGTTATTGTTACCGACGATGGCCTCATGTGAAATCACTAATTAAGGGGTAGCACTTGAAAAGGTCATCCCCACCTTCCAGGTTGCGACAAGTGGCACACTGCATGTGTGCCACTTGTCACAACCGGGAGTTTTCCTTTTCTTCGTAGATTCGTTTATTAAAAAATATTTTATTTTTTAATCTGTGTGTCCAAATCCTGAACCCTTTCTAACGTTGGATTTCTCGCCTCATGATCTTCGAAACTAGATCTCATGTTTAATAGGTTTCACCAAACTTATTTTCCACAAAAAGGGGAAAACCAGAAGAAAAAAATGAGCTGGAAGCATGATTTTCTCCACTTTTTTGTCCATTGTGCCTCCACGCGAAGCATGTCCGTGCCTCTCACGGAAGAAAAAATGCGTTTTTTTCTTTTTCATGAGGCACAACTGTGCCTTTCGCGGAATTAAACCCCGTGACTCCACGAGAAGCAAATACGTGCCTCTCGTGAAAGGAAAACACGTTTTTTTCGTTTCGAGTGACACAGTTGTGCCTCTCGCGGAAGAAAAACTGCGCCTCCACAAGAAGCAAATCCGTGCTTCTCATGGAAGAAAAAAACACATTTTTTCTCTTTCTGAGAGGCACAAGCAAACTCATGCCTCCACAAGAAGCAAACTTATGCCTCTCGCTGAAGGAAAAAAACGATATGTTTTCTTTTTCCAGAGGCAGAAATTTTGTCCAAAATCTAGGGAAAACTGAAGAGCAAAAAAAAATCTAAAACACAAAAACACTTACAAAAAAATAAAATCCCAAGGGAGCGACCAGTACACGACACGTGGTGGTGTGGCGCGCTCTCAGCCCACCAAAAGTGACCCATGAGGGGCTCCCGCAAGTGGTACCCCTTGATTAGTTGATCTCTTGTCTCATGCTACCCACAAGTCTGATTTTCCCTGATTAGTGTTATAGCCCATACTTGTAATGGACTTATATTTTGGCATTTCTACGATCAAAATATAGTTGAAATAACCCAAGTTGCTCACGCCACACCCTTGAAAGGATCGAGATGGACCTAGAGGGGGGGTGAATAGGTACAATTACAAATTTTAATTATTTACTTAGCAATTTTAGGCAATAATGCGGAATATGAAATTGAGCCTAACAATTGCAAGTATGATGCTAAGAGCTAAGGAAGGTGAACGAGTAACACAAGTATGAGAGTAAGAAAACACAATATGATATAAGTAAAGCCTAAGAGACAAGTAACCACAAGTAGGAAGTTAGGGTTAGGGATAACTGCAACTCCGAGAGACGAGGATGTATGCCGATGTTCACTTCCTTGGAGAGAAGCTACTTCACCGTTAGAGAGGTGGATGTTACCACGAAGGCACACCAACGCCACGAAGGCTCACCCTATTCTCCCTTTGAGACAACACCACGAAGGCGTTTCTCAACCACTAGTGGTAGACCTTGGGGTGGTCTCCAAACCCTCACAAACTTTCTGGGGGTAATCACAATGGTCGATTCCTCCACGAATGACTCCTACTGCCTAGGAGTCTCCAACCTCCAAGAGTAACAAGAACCATGGGGAAAAGCTCAAGACTTGCTCAAATCACGAATTCCTTTGGTGCAAAGAAGGGGAAGGAGTGGATCTATCACTTGGGTGGACAACTTCTCTCAAATGCTCTCAAATCCCTTAGGGATCTAAGATTTGGTGTAGGAGAGTGAGAGAGAGAGTGAAAAGTGTTCTTGAGTATGTTTGAAGTGAATGGTCAATGCTCACACGGGATGGGAGAGAGATATTTATAGTATGCCTCAATAAGTGGCCGTTGGGACCAAAACAACACTGCAGTATCGGACGTCCGATACTCAATGGACGACCGATGGCTCGGCAGTTACCGGATGTCCGACAGGGACCGGACGTCCGATGTTTTGGCACGGTATAGAAGGTAACGGATGACCGGAGGATCCCGGGCGTCCGATGTTTTGGTTCGGTAGAGAAAGTACCGGACGTCCGATGGACGCCGGACAACCGATGTTTTGGCTCTGTAGAAAAGGTACCGGACGACCGAAGAATACCGGACGTCCGAAGAATACCGAACGTCCGAAGAATACCGAACGTCCGACAGAGATGAAGATCAGACAAAGAGTTTTTAGAAGAAGATTTTGAGCAAGACTCTCACAAGACCCCATGTTCCCCTCTTAATAGTGCGGGATCCCAATACTCAAGAACAAGCATAAAAAGGTGGCTATGCTAGTAGACTTGTTTCTTCGTTCTTGAGGAAGATAAATATTTCCGAAGTCATAATCCACACACACATGTTCCCGAGGGGACTAAAACCTGAGGTATACTTGACAAACTTTGTTATTCCCTTGTGATATCAACATCAAAATAAGATTAAGGACATGATTGCACTTTCAATCTCCCCCTTTTTGGTAGTTGATGACAATATAAACATAGTACAAAAGAAATAATGGTTGTTCTATGCTCAAGACAGATTTATTAAAGAGCTCCCCCTCTTAGTGATAATCATTGCGAACATTATGTGGAGAGCTCCCCCTCACAGTGACAACCATTAAGAACACATGAGAAAAATATCACAAAAACTCAAACATAACCATCATATAAGCACATCAACAAAATATCATAATATCTCTTCATTCATAAGACATAGTGGTTCAACATAAGACATAGATAGATAAAGTCATACACCCACTCAAAGCATGATGGTTCAACATAAGAACATAAATAGATAGTACTAGTTCTCCCCCTTGGCAACAACTTGAAGGAAATGTGCCCTAGAGGCAATAATAAAGTTGTTATTTACATTTCCTTATATCATGATATATGTTTATTATTCATGCTAGAATTGTATTAACCGGAAACTTAGTACATGTATGAATACATAGACAAATAGAGTGTCCCAAGTATGCCTCTACTTGACTAGCTTGTTTATCAAAGATGGTTATGTTTCCTAGCCATAGACATGTGTTGTCATTTGAGATGTGATGGACAAGACCCATCCGTTAGCTTAGCACTATGATCATTTAGTTTGTTGCTATTGCTTTCATCATGACTTATACATGTTCCTCTGACTATGAGATTATGCAACTCCCGAATACCGGAGGAACACTTAGTGTGCTATCAAATGTCACAACGTAACTGGGTGATTATAAAGATGCTCTACAGGTGTCTCCGATGGTTTTTGTTGAGTTGGCATAGATCGAGATTAGGATTTGTCACTCCGATTGTCGGAGAGGTATCTCTGGGCCCTCTCGGTAATGCACATCACTATGAGCCTTGCAAGCAATGTGACTAATGAGTTAGTTGTGGGATGATGCATTACGGAACGAGTAAAGAGACTTGCCGGTAACGAGATTGAACTAGGTATGTGATACCGACGATCGAATCTCGGGCAAGTAACATACCGATGACAAAGGGAACAACGTACGTTGTTATGCGGTTTGACCGATAAAGATCTTCGTAGAATATGTAGGAGCCAATATGAGCATCCAGGTTCCGCCATTGGTTATTGACCGGAGATGTGTCTCGGTCATGTCTACATAGTTCTCGAACCCGTAGGGTCTGCACGCTTAACGTTTGATGACGATTCGTATTATGAGTTTATGTGATTTGATGTACCAAAGGTTGTTCGGAGTCCCGGATGTGATCTCGGACATGACGAGGATTCTCGAAATCATCGAGACATAAAGATTGATATATTGGACCATGTTATTCGGACACCGGAAGTGTTCCGGATAGTTTCGGATAAAACCGGAGTGCCGGAGGATTATCGGAACCCCCCCCCCCCCGGGAAATTATGGGCTTTAGTGGGCTTTAGGGGAAAGAGAGGGCCGCAGCCAAGAGGTGGCGCGCACCCCCCAAGTGAAGTCCGAATAGGACTAGGGGAGGGGTGCGCGGCCCCTCTTTCCCTCTCCCTCTCCCTCTCCTTCCTTCTTCTCCTAGTTGGACTAGGAAAGGGGGGAACCTATTCCTACTTGGAGTAGGATTCCCCCCTTGGGGCACACCCCTTGTGGGCGGCCGGCCTCCTCCTCCCCTCCTTTATATATGGGGGAGGGGGGCACCCCATGGACACACAAGTTGATCTTTAGCCATGTGCGGTGCCCCCCTCCACAATTTTACACCTCGTTCATATCGTCGTAGTGCTGAGGCGAAGCCCTGCGCCGGTAACTTCATCATCACCGTCACCACGCCGTCGTGCTGACGGAACTCTCCCTCGGCCTCTGTTGGATCTAGAGTTCGAGGGACGTCACTGAGCTGAATGTGTGCAGATCGCGGAGGTGCCGTACATTCGGTACTTGGATCGGTTGAATCGCGAAGACGTTCGACTACATCAACCGTGTTACTAAACGCTTCCGCGTTCGCTCTACGAGGGTATGTGGACACACTCTCCCCGCTCGTTGCTATGCTTCTTCTAGATAGATCTTGCGTGATCGTAGGAATTTTTTTGAAATACTACGTTCCCCAACAGTGGCACCCGAGCCAGGTCTATGCGTAGATGTTATATGCACAAGTAGAACACAAAGAGTTGTGGGCGATAATAGTCATACTGCTTACCAGCATGTCATACTTTGATTCGGCGGTATTGTTGGATGAAGCAGCCTAGACCGACATTACATGACCGCGTTCATGAGACTGGTTCTACCGCCGTGCTTCGCACACATGTGGCTAGTGGATGTCTGTTTCTCCAACTTTAGTTGAATCGAGTGTGACTATGCCCGGTCCTTGTTGAAGGTTAAAACAGCACACTTGACAAAAAATCGTTGTGGTTTTGATGCGTAGGTTAGAACGGTTCTTGCTAAGCCCGTAGCAGCCACGTAAAACTTGCAACAACAAAGTAGAGGACGTCTAACTTGTTTTTGCAGGGCTTGCTGTGATGTGATATGGTCAAGACGTGATCATATATAAATTGTTGTATGAGATGATCATGTTTTGTAAAAGTTATCGGCAACTGGCAGGAGCCTTATGGTTGTCGTTTTGTTGTATGAAATGCTATCGCCATGTAATTGCTTTACTTTATCACTAAGCGGTAGCAATAGTCGTAGAAGCAATAGTTGGCGAGACGACAACGATGCTTCGATGGAGATCAAGGTGTCAAGCCGGTAACGATGGTGATCATGACGGTGCTTTGGAGATGGAGATCAAAGGCACAAGATGATGATGGCCATATCATATCACTTATATTGATTGCTTGTGATGTTTATCCTTTATGCATCTTATTTTGCTTAGTTCGGCGGTAGCATTATAATATGATCTCTCACTGAATTTCAAGGTATAAGTGTTCTCCCTGAGTATGCACCGTTGCGACAGTTCATCGTGCCGAGACACCACGTGATGATCGGGTGTGATAAGCTCTACGTTCACATACAACGGGTGCAGGCTAGTTTTGCACACGCAGAATACTCGGGTTAAACTTGACGAGCCTAGCATATGCAGATATGGCCTCGGAACATGCTACCTGTTGAGCACTGCGTTGGTTTTCCCTTGAAGAGGAAAGGGTGATGTAGCAAAGTAGCATAAGTATTTCCCTCAGTTTTTGAGAAACAAGGTATCAATCCAGTAGGAGGCTACTCGCGAGTCCCTCGCACCTACACAAAACAAATAAATCCTCGCAACCAACGCGATAAGGGGTTGTCATTCCCTTCACGGTCACTTACGAGAGTGAGATCTGATAGATATGATAGGATAATGTTTTTGGTATTTTTGTGATAAAGATGCAAAGTAAAATAAAAGCAAAGTAAAAAGCAAAGGAAATAACTAAGTGTTGGAAGATTAATATGATGAAGATAGACCCGGGGGCCATAGGTTTCACTAGTGGCTTCTCTCAAGAGCATAAGTATTTTACGGTGGGTGAACGAATTACTGTTGAGCAATTGACAGAATTGAGCATAGTTATGAGAATATCTAGGTATGATTATGTATATAGGCATCACGTCCGAGACAAGTAGACCGACTCCTGCCTGCATCTACTACTATTACTCCACTCATCGACCGCTATCCAGCATGCATCTAGAGTATTAAGTTCATGAAAACAGAGTAACGCCTTAAGCAAGATGACATGATGTAGAGGGATAAATTCATGCAATATGATAAAAAAACCGATCTTGTTATCCTCGATGGCAACAATACAATACGTGCCTTGCTGCCCTACTGTCACTGGGAAAGGACACCACAAGATTGAACCCAAAGCTAAGCACTTATCCCATTGCAAGAAAGATCAATCTAGTAGGCCAAACCAAACTGATAATTCGAAGAGACTTGCAAAGATAACCAATCATACATAAAAGAATTCAGAGAAGATTGAAATATTGTTCATAGATAATCTTGATCATAAACCCACAATTCATCAGTATCAAAAAACACACCGCAAAAAGAAGATTACATTGAATAGATCTCCACGAGAGAGGGGGAGAACATTGTATTGAGATCCAAAAAGAGAGAAGAAGCCATCTAGCTACTAACTATGGACCCGAAGGTCTGAAGTAAACTACTCACACTTCATCGGAGAGGCTATGGTGTTGATGTAGAAGCCCTCCGTGATGGATGCCCTCTCCGGCGGAGCTCCGGAACAGGCCCCAAGATGGGATCTCGTGGGTACAGAAGGTTGTTGCGGTGGAATTAGGTTTTTGGCTCCGTATCTGATCGTTTGGGGGTACGTAGGTATATATAGGAGGAAGGAGTACGTCGGTGGAGGAACAGGGGGCCCACGAGGGTGGAGGGCGCGCCCTGGGGGTTAGGCGCGCCCCCCCTACCTCGTGGCCTCCTCCTTTGTTTCTTGACGTAGGGTCCAAGTCTCCCGGATCATATTCTTCCTAAAAATCACGTTCCCGAAGGTTTCATTCTGTTTGGACTCCGTTTGATATTCCTTTTCTGCGAAACTCTGAAATAGGCAAAAAAACCTCAATTCTGGGCTGGGCCTCCGGTTAATAGGTTAGTCCCAAAAATAATATAAAAGTGAATAATAAAGCCCAATAATGTCCAAAACAGTAGATAATATAGCATGGAGCAATCAAGAATTATAGATACGTTGGAGACGTATCAAGCATCCCCAAGCTTAATTCCTGCTCGTCCTCGAGTAGGTAAATGATAAAAACAGAATTTTTGATGTGGAGTGCTACTTGGCATAATTTCAATGTAATTCTTCTTAATTGTGGTATGAATATTCAGATCCGAAAGATTAAAGACAAAAGTTTAATATTGACATAAAAATAATAATATTTCAAGCATACTAACAAAGCAATCATGTCTTCTCAAAATAACATGGCCAAAGAAAGTTATCCCTACAAAATCATATAGTCTGGCTATGCTCTATCTTCACCACACAAAGTATTTAAATCATGCACAACCATGATGACAAGCCAAGCAATTGTTTCATACTTTTGACGTTCTCAAACTTTTTCAATCTTCACGCAATACATGAGCGTGAGCCATGGACATAGCACTATATGTGGAATAGAATGGTGGTTGTGGAGAAGACAAAAAGGGAGAAGATTCTCACATCAACTAGGCGTATCAACGGGCTATGGAGATTCCCATCAATAGTATCAATGTGAGTGAGTAGGGATTGCCGTGCAACGGATGCACTAGAGCTATAAGTATATGAAAGCTCAACAAAAGAAACTAAGTGGGTGTGCATCCAACTCGCTTGCTCACGAAGACCTAGGGCATTTTGAGGAAGCCCGTCATTGGAATATACAAGCCAAGTTCTATAATGAAAAATTCCCACTAGTATATGAACGTGACAAAATGAGAGACTCTCTATCATGAAGATCATGGTGCTACTTTGAAGCACAAGTGTGGTAAAAGGATAGTAACATTGTCCCTTCTCTCTTTTTCTCTCATTTTTTTATTTGGGCCTTTTTCTCTTTTTTATGGCCTTTTTTTTCTCGTCCGGAGTCTCATCCCGACTTGTGGGGCAATCATAGTCTCCATCATCCTTTTCCTCACTTGGGACAATGCTCTAAAAATGATGATCATCACACTTTTATTTTCTTACAACTCAACAATTACAACTGGATACTTAGAACAAAATATGACTCTATATGAATGCCTCTGGCGGTGTACCGGGACAATGAATCAAGAGTGACATGTATGAAAGAATTATGAACGGTGGCTTTGCCACAAATACGATGTCAACTACATGATCATGCAAAGCAATATGACAATGATGGAGCATGTCATAATAAGCGGAACGGTGGAAAGTTGCATGGCAATATATCTCGGAATGGCTATGGAAGTGCCATGATAGGTAGGTATGGTGGCTGTTTTGAGGAAGGTTGATGGTGGGTGTATGATACCGGTGAAAAGTGCGCGGTATTAGAGAGGCTAGCAATGGTGGAAGGAAGAAGAGTGCGTATAATCCATGGACTCAACATTAGTCATAAAGAACGCATATACTTATTGCGAATATCTACAAGTTATCAAAGCAAAGTATTACGCGCATGCTCCTAGGGGGATAGATTGGTAGGAAAAGACCATCGCTCGTCCCCGACCGCCACTCATAAGGAAGACAATCAATAAATACATTATGCTCCGACATCATCACATAACGGTTCACCATAGGTGCATGCTACGGGAATCACAAACTTTAACACAAGTATTTCTCAAATTCACAACTACTCAACTAGCATGACTCTAATATCACCATCTTTATATCTCAAAACAATTATCAAGCATCAAAATTCTCATAGTATTCAACACACTCATAAGAATTCTTACAGATCTTGTATGCTTAGCATATTAGGATTATTTAAGCAAATTACCATGCTATTTAAGACTCTCAAAATAACCTAAGTGAAGCATGAGACATCAATAGTTTCTATAAAACAAATCCACCACCGTGCTCTAAAAGATATAAGTGAAGCACTAGAGCAAAACTATATAACTCAAAAGATATAAGCGAAGCACATAGAGTATTCTAACAAATTCCAAATCATGTATGGCTCTCTCAAAAGGTGTGTACGGCAAGGATGATTGTGGTAAACTAAAAAGCAAAGACTCAAATCATACAAGACGCTCCAAGCAAAACACATATCATGTAGTGAATAAAAATATAGCTCCAAGTAAAGTTACCGATGGAAGTAGACGAAAGAGGGGATGCCTTCCGGGGCATCCCCAAGCTTTGGCTTTTTGGTGTCCTTAGATTATCTTGGGGGTGCAATGGGCATCCCCAAGCTTAGGCTCTTGCCACTCCTTGTTCCATAATCCATCAAATCTTACACCCAAAACATGAAAACTTCACAACACAAAACTTAACAGAAAATCTCATGAGCTCCATTAGCGAAAGAAAACAAAAGACCACTTCAAGGTACTGTAATGAACTCATTATTTGTTTATATTGGTGTTAAACCTACTGTATTCCAACTTCTCTACGGTTTATAAACTATTTTATTAGCCATAGATTCATCAAAATAAGCAAACAACACACGAAAAACAGAATCTGTCAAAAACAGAACAGTCTGTAGTAATCTGTAACTAACGCAAACTTCTGGAACTCCAAAAATTCACCAAAAATAGGACGACCTAGAAAATTTGCTTATTGATCAGAAAATTTTTGGAATCAGTTTTTTATCACGTTCTGGTGATTTTTAACAATTGTTTTCGTGAACAGAAAGTTTCTGGAAATTACAGCAAGATCAAATAACTATCATCCAAGAAAATCCTATAGGTTTAACTTGGCACAAACACTAATTAAAACATAAAAACACATCTAACCAGAGGCTAGAACAAATATTTATTCCTAAGCAGAAGCAAAAAGCAAAAAAACTAAAAATAAAATTGGGTTGCCTCCCAACAAGCGCTATCGTTTGACGCCCCTAGCTAGGCATAAAAGCAAGGATAGATCTAGGTATTGCCATCTTTGGTAGGCAATCCATAAGTGGCTCTCATGATAGATTCATATGGTAATTTTATTTTCTTCCTAGGGAAGTGTTCCATGCCTTTCTTTAATGGAAATTGAAATCTAATATTCCATTCCTTCATATCAATAATTGCACCAATCGTCCTAAGGAAAGGTCTACCAAGAATAATAGGACATGAAGGATTGCAATCTATATCGAGAACGATAAAATCTACGGGCACATAGTTCCTATTTGCAACAATAATAACATCATTAATTCTTCCCATAGGTTTCTTAATAGTGGAATCCGCGAGGTGCAAGTTTAAAGAGCAATCACGGAAATCACGGAAATCTAGCAAATCACACAAAGTTTTTGGAATCGTGGAAACACTAGCACCCAAATCACATAAAGCATAGAACTCATGATCCTTAATCTTAATTTTAATAGTAGGTTCCCACTCATCATAAATTTTTCTAGGGATAGAAACTTCCAACTCAAGTTTTTCTTCATAAGATTGCATCAAGGCATCAACGATATGTTTGGTAAAAGCTTAATTTTGACTATAAGCATGAGGAGAATTTAGCACGGATTGCAACAAGGAAATACAATCTATCAAAGAGCAATTTTCATAATTAAATTCCTTGAAATCCAAAATAGTGGGTTTGACATCTAGGGTTTTGATTTCTTCAATCCCACTTTTATCAATTTTAGCATCAAGATCTAAAAACTCCGAATTTTTGGAACGCCTTCTAGGTAAAGGTGGATCATATTCAGTCCCATCATTATCAAGATTCATATTGAAAAACAAAGATTTAATAGGAGACACATCAATAACTTTTAGATCTTCATCTTTATTTTCATTGAAATTTGAAGAACACGCTTTTATAAAGCAATCTTTCTTAGCACGCATCCTAGCGGTTCTTTGTTTGCACTCATCAATGGAAATTCTCATGGCTTTGAGAGACTCATTGATATCATGCTTAGGAGGAATAGATATAAGCTTTAAAGAATTAACATCAAGAGAAATTCTATCAACGTTCCTAGCCAATTCATCAACTTTAAGCAATTTCTCTTCAAACAAAGCATTGAAATTCTTTTGCGAATTCATAAACTGTTTAACACTAGCCTCAAATTCAGAGGGCATCTTATTAAAATTTCCATAAGAATTGTTGTAGGAATTACCATAATTATTAGAGGAATTACTAGGATAGGGCCTAGGATTAAAGTTTCCTCTATAAGCGTTGTTACCAAAATTATTCCTACCAACAGAATTCACATCCATAGATTCATTATTATTCTCAATCAAAGTAAACAAATGCATATCATTGGGATCAAAAGAAACACTCTTAGTAGCAAATAATTTCATAAGTTCATCCATCTTTCGACTCAAAACATTAATTTCTTCTATCGCATGCACTTTTTTATTAGTAGATCTTTCAGTGTGCCATTGAGAATAATTAACCATAATGTTATCTAGGAGTTTAGTAGCTTCTCCTAAAGTGATTTCCATAAAAGTGCCATCCGCGGCCGAATCTAAAAGATTTCTAGAAGCAAAATTCAATCCGGCATAAATTTTTTGTATAATCATCCATAAATTCAAACCATGAGTAGGGCAATTACGTATCATTAATTTCATCCTCTCCCAAGCTTGTGCAACATGTTCATGGTCAAGTTGCTTAAAATTCATAATATCGTTTCTAAGAGAGATGATCTTAGCAGGAGGAAAATACTTAGAGATGAAAGCATCTTTGCACTTGTTCCAAGAATCAATACTATTTTTAGGAAAAGACGAAAACCAAGCTTTAGCACGATCTCTAAGCGAAAAAGGAAATAGCTTCAATTTAACAATATCATTGTCAACATATTTCTTCTTTTGCATATCACACAAATCAACGAAGCTATTTAGATGAGTAGCGGCATCTTCACTAGGAAGGTCGGCGAATTGATCTTTCATGACAAGATTCAACAAAGCAACATTGATTTCACAAGATTCAGTATCGGTAAGAGGAGCAATCGGAGTGCTAAGCAAATCATTATTGTTGGTATTGGTAAAGTCACATAATTTGTTATTATCTTGAGCCATCGTGACAAACAAGCAATCCAACACACGAGCAAACAAAAAGCAAGCGAAAAAGAGGCAAACGGAAAAGAGAGGGCAAATAAAACGGCAATGGTGAAGTGGGGGAGAGGAAAACGAGAGGCAAATGGCAAATAATGTAATGCGGGAGATAAGGGTTTGTGATGGGTACTTGCTATGTTGACTTTTGCGTAGACCTCCCCGGCAATGGCGCCAGAAATCCTTCTTGCTACCTCTTGGGCACTGCGTTGGTTTTCCCTTGAAGAGGAAAGGGTGAAGCAGCAAAGTAGTGTAAGTATTTCCCCCAGTTTTTGAGAACCAAGGTATCAATCCAGTGGGAGGCTACTCGCGAGTCTCTCGCACCTACACAAAACAAATAAATCCTCGCAACGAACGCGATAAGGGGTTGTCAATCCCTTCACGGTCACTTACGAGAGTGAGATCTGATAGATATGATAGGATAATGTTTTTGGTTTTTTTGTGATAAAGATGCAAAGTAAAATAAAAGCAAAGTAAAAAAGCAAAGGAAATAACTAAGTGTTGGAAGATTAATATGATGAAGATAGACCCAGGGGCCATAGATTTCACTAGTGGCTTCTCTCAAGAGCATAAGTATTTTACGGTGGGTGAACGAATTACTGTTGAGCAATTGACAGAATTGAGCATAGTTATGAGAATATCTAGGTATGATCGTGTATATAGGCATCACGTCCGAGACAAGTAGACCGACTCCTGCCTGCATCTACTACTATTACTCCACTCATCGACCGCTATCCAGCATGCATCTAGAGTATTAAGTTCATGAAAACAGAGTAATACCTTAAGCAAGATGACATGATGTAGAGGGATAAATTCATGCAATATGATAAAAAAACCCATCTTGTTATCCTCGATAGCAACAATACAATACGTGCCTTGCTGCCCCTACTGTCACTGGGAAAGGACACCACAAGATTGAACCCAAAGCTAAGCACTTCTCCCATTGCAAGAAAGATCAATCTAGTAGGCCAAACCAAACTGATAATTCGAAGAGACTTGCAAAGATAACCAATCATACATAAAAGAATTCAGAGAAGATTGAAATATTGTTCATAGATAATCTTGATCATAAACCCACAATTCATCAGTCTCAACAAACACACCGCAAAAAGAAGATTACATCGAATAGATCTCCACGAGAGAGGGGGATAACATTGTATTGAGATCCAAAAAGAGAGAAGAAGCCATCTAGCTACTAACTATGGACCCGAAGGTCTGAAGTAAGCAAGTTTGAAAGATTGCCCTGCTTTTTATTTTTCTACACAAAAGAGCCCTCTCCTAATTCACTAATTTGTAGGAAGGTACTGAACTTTTGGATTTGAAAAAAGTTTCAGAAGATATATCTAATGTAGATGGTGCTTTATTCCATTTGATCACTCATGCTTATTCAAAAGCTTTATTGTTCTTGGGATCCGGATCCGTTATTCATTCAATGGAACCTCTTGTTGGATATTCACCAGATAAAAGTCAAAATATGAGCAGTTTGCGAAGTCACTTGCCTTCAAAAAAAGAAGGCGCAAGGCTTCTCCCTACCCTGCAGAAAATAAAAATGAAACGAAAGGGACAGTCTACCTCTCTCTTCCCTTTAAAAAAAGTTTGCCCGTTGTTTGTCTCAGTTAATACCCAATTTTTGGAGCTCTGTTGGCGAGTTCTATTTCTGCCTCCGGAGCGCCCTCTTTTTTTTTACTCACACTTCATCGGAGAGGCTATGGTGTTGATGTAGAAGCCCTCCGTGATGGATGCCCTCTCCGGCGGAGCTCCGGAATAGGCCCCAAGATGGGATCTCGTGGGTACAGAAGGTTGCGGCGGTGGAATTAGGTTTTTGGCTCCGTATCTGATCGTTTGGGGGTACGTAGGTATATATAGGAGGAAGGAGTACGTCGGTGGAGCAAGAGGGGGCCCATGAGGGTGGAGGGCATGCCCTGGGGGGTAGGCGCCCCCCTACCTCGTGGCCTCCTCTTTTGTTTTTCTTGACGTAGGGTCCAAGGCTCCCGGCTCATATTCTTCCTAAAAATCACGTGCCCGAAGGTTTCATTCCGTTTGATATTCCTTTTCTGTGAAACTCTGAAATAGGCAAAAAACAGCAATTCTGGGCTGGGCCTCCGGTTAATAGGTTAGTCCCAAGAATAATATAAAAGTGAATAATAAAGCCCAATAATGTCCAAAGTAGTAGATAATATAGCATGGAGCAATCAAAAATTATAGATATGTTGGAGACGTATCAGAACACTGAGACCGAAAGGTCAAGCGTGAATCGTATAGTAGATATGATCAACATAGTGATGTTCACCGTTGAAAACTACTCCATCTCACTTGATGATCGGACATGGTTTAGTTGATATGGATCACGTGATCACTTAGATGATTAGAGGGATGTCTATCTAAGTGGGAGTTTTTAAGTAATACGATTAATTGAACTTTAATTTATCATGAACTTAGTACCTGATAGTATTTTGCATGTCTATGTAGTTGTAGATAAATTGCCCGTGCTACTATTCCGTTGAATTTTAATGCGTTTGACGGTGTCCTGGACTAGGGGGTACTCACCACGTCGTCTCCCGATCAGTTGGATTGGGCCAAGGACCCCCATGGCCGTTTACTCATGGGCCAGTTCGAACAGCCGATGTATACACGAGGAAGATTCCACAAGACTTGGTGATCAAGACAAGGACTCCTCTCCACCTGCGTATTCGACTAGGACTCTTGTTATCCTAGGCCTCTGGTACATTATATAAGCCGAGGCCAGGCTAGTTGATAGAGGATCATGATATTATTCGTCATACCCTTAGGTCTTAGACCACAACATATGATCTCGAGGTAGATCAACTCTTGTAATCTCTATATTCATCAAGATCAATCAAGCAGGAAGTATGGTATTACCTCCATTAAGAGGGCCCGAACCTGGGTAAACATCGTGTCCCCTGTCTCCTGTTACCCATCGATCCATGACACACGGCTTGGGACCCCCTACCTGAGATCTGCCGGTTTTGACACCGACAATGGTGCTTTCATTGAGAGTTCTGCTATGTGGTCGGCAAAAGGATCAATGGCTCGCATGTAGATCAACTGCGACGTCGGCGTCTTCATCGCCGCCTCGACTAGTCACCTTGGTTTGACCGAGGACTGTGCCCTACCTCCAATCATCATGTTCAGACGAGGGCCTTCATCAACATCAACTCCAATCTCTATCATGATCATGGAGGAATCATCCACGGAGCTCGGGGGCTCAACGTCAACATTGCCCTCGGGCGACCGTGCTGTTTTTCCGAACAGCGAACTTGTATCCGCTACCACCACCTCCTCGAGCATCGCTTTGACGATTCCTTCAGTGGAATTGTGCGGAATTAAGTATATAACAACCCTGCAAAATTTCGTTTTGTTCCGATGGAAGAATCTCCGACGATCTACGATATACCGGAGCCCTGTCAAATCTGGACGAGTTTAGGGCGTGGTCTACAGAGGCCAGCTCGGAGGTCCTTTGGAAGATCCAATCTTTTATTTGTTGCGGAATTCCCATATCTACCACCCCTCGAAATTTCAGCTCGATCCGACGGTTCAAACTCCGGGAACCTTCCGATGAGTGGATCAATTTTCTCATCCGTTTTCTGCGCGAATACAGATCCGACCTGAATTCATCTTTCTTCATGAACGGGGTATTGGACAACCTTTTTAAAGGAATTTTCTTGTAGGGTATTGCGCGTTGTTCTTAAACATGTGCCCATAAAATTTTAAGACTTCTCTGAGGTACTCTTCACCATCAAGCTGGTGTCAAACCAGTCCAGCAATATTGATGTATGGCTGCAGACCTGCGCTAGACGGGTCATCACTTCATCGAGCCGAGTTCAACTTCTTCGGATAATCATTTCGGCACGCCTAACAAGATTTCAGAATTGCAAAGGATAAATCATCACCAACATCACCGCCCCATGGATTACACGGAGCGGGCACACCGGCATCACCGCATGGTCACTTCATCAAGCCGGCATTGACCGCGTCACAAGTTACGACCTGCGTCGGCATGGCCGCACTGTTGCTTCTTCAAGCCGATGTCCATCATGCCGAACTGCTTCAACACCTCGGCTAACATGGCAGCTGCAACGTCTCCTTACCGACCAGCTCCGTCACCTCGGCTAGACCGGGGGCTGCACCATATCTTCATCAAACCTACTCCGGTGACTTCGGCATCACCAGCCGACCTGCTTCGACTCATCGGCTGACATGGAGGCTTCGATACCTCGGCTGGACCGGGGGCTCTGCTATTTCTTCAACAGCATGCTCCGGTGACTTCGGCGTCACCGACCGACCAGCTTTGACACATTGGCTGGCATGGTGGCTGCAACATCACCTTACCGGCCTGCTCCGTCACCTCGGCATTTAGGCCATGTTTCTTTAATTATTTACTTCACTTAAATTAATTAAGTAGAAGAATTTTTTAAGCATATTATTGTTATTACTTCTGGCTCGCACTATTTTATGTGTGCAGATAGAGGATTTGGGTCGGGCAGCGCTATCACCACGCCGTACCGACATGGCATGTTAATGTCACCCCGCCGATCTACGGCGTCAACACGGCTGGACCGGCGGCTTCGCCACCGCTTTATTAATCCACTCGGGGGACTTCGTTCTCACACTGCTGGCCTACTCCATCGCCTCGGCCGGACTGGGGGTTTCGCCTCGCCACATCAACCGTGCTATGTCACCACTTCGGAATGCCGAACTCCTCGCTCGGCCATCTCGGGACCGGCTTGGAGGCTGGGACTTCTTCCCGCCGCAATCTCGATTGTGGCATGTGTCATCAACATCGAACACATTAACCAACTAAGTCGCTTTGATGCTCAACTGTTTCAGTTTTAAATTTTGTTCGGTTCGACCAAGCATTATACTTTTTGGCAAAAAGCTGCTTGTGAAAAAGTTCCTTGTCAAAACTTTGTTTGTGACACACAAATTCAAATACCCCATTTATTTGGGGGCTTCCTTTATGAAGCCTTTCCTCTTGCATACGATTATACTTGTATGGCTTCGTTCCTTTTTCGTGTATTACGCCACAATATGCACCATGTTGACTTAAGTGTTCCGCAAGCTGGGTTGCCTTGCTCCTGTGTTTACCCCTACGTTGCCGATTGTTCGGCTAGGGACTAAAGGGAGCACCTCTGCAATTGTCACGATCGGGTCATCCGAGCTCAGACCTCAGACTGGGTGAAGCCGAAAGCTAGCACTCTTATTGTTTTCAATCATGGTCGGCACACAACGGAACTCATGAGTACAAAAAATCTATTGCACAAGTCTCATAGTAACAATGAGCAACCGAAGAAAGGTATCGGTGGGGGTACTATTTTCTTCGAAGATGCTTCTTACACTTCGTCAGTAATATAGCATAAGTTCCCTGAGCGCGCTTTGTCTGTTACAGCCTTATGGCCTGATTGCCTAGTTATCGGAAACACCGTCGATATTGTCAACGGGTGGAGTACATAACACTTTTCGGCCCTTGACCGAAGAGGGAGAAGCCGAAGGTCGGTTAAGACACATTTAAAGTTCGAGTGAACACAAATATGATATAAGTATTTCGGTACATACAATCATTATACATAAAATTCTTTTACCCAAGTCACTTGGGGGCTCTTAAATTAGTATGAGCCATTTTATAGTAATTGTTTTCTTCTTAGTTGTTGCGAAGTTTTTCTCTATCACTCCCTTTTTCGACGCGAGTGTGCGGTCAATAGGCAGATGGCCTGGTCTCTCTCTAAAGCCGCTCGAGTTTACTTCACTAAGCTGGCTTAAACGAGCAGTACTCCGCCTTCGAGATAGGAGGTTGCAGCCGTAGGCTGACCAGCTTGAACTCTTGAGATCGGATGTGTCATATTAATGCACGACAGAAGCACAAAAGTAAGACCAATTTTCGCATTGGCGCCAAATGACTTGATTTAGTTCGGGCGTAAAGTTTTTACTGAAGTTTTTTGGTTTTCCAAGCCTATGGCACTTTTAAACTATTTGTGTGTTTCCAGCATAAGTCTCGCAGTGCAACGTCGAACACCTTTAGAGATTCTACAAAAACATTCACGGATATTGCTATATATGCATCGGTTTCGAATTGTATCTTTGGTCAATAGTTGGGTTGCCCGGCTCTGGTGCTTGCCTCCTACGTTCCGCTTTGTTCGGCTAGGTGCACAAAGGGAGAACCACTGCGATCGTGCTTCCAGCTTGCATGGTTAAGCACCTCAGTGGAGAAAGCCGAAAACTGACTTTCACAATAAGCGTAAACTAGTCAACGATCCGATGACTGTGTTAAATGACGGGCCGTTCATAACATTGGCTGAAGTGTACAGCTTGACCTCGACTATCACCGAACTCTAACCAGCGGCTAGTAGCTGGCCTCCCAACTTTAAGCTCCTATGACTAAGTGAAAGTTATAAAGCCCACATATCTGATTGCCTCGTTTCCACTAACACAACCGCCTTAGGGCACCGAGACGTCGGCTAAGGGTTGTCTTTTTATTGCGGAAACACCCTGCGTATAGTATCTACAAAGGGGTAGAAGCCGACGATGGGCCACTTTCAACTGATAAACGGTCGCAACAGAGTCAAAATAAACACATCATCAGCATTTGTATTCAGTATACAAGCGTTGCCTTCTGTAATCATCGTTATAAAGCCATAAATATGCATCAATTTGACTTAAGATTTCAGCCAAGCTGGGTTGCCTGGCTCCTGTGATTACCCCTACGTTCCCGATTGTTCGGCTAGGAGGTAAAGGGAGCACCTCTGTGATTGTTACTTCCGGGTCATCCGTGTTAGTACCTCAGACTGGGAGAAGCCGAAAGCTAGCCATCTTAAAGAATATAATTGGTTGGCAACGACGGAAGTGAAAATTTTGGTCCATTTAAAAGCCATAGAGATCGGGAACTTACCCCGAACTAAATCCTCAATATTTTTCTCCTCCATCGATCGGAGTTGAGGTTTCACGATCATGATCGGCATGACAACCCAAAGAAAGGAACCGATAGTGGGATTATTTTCTTTGGGAGATGTTTCTTACATCAAATAGTAATATAAAAATCTCTCTGCGTACCTTTGTTTATAAAACCATATGGCCGGATTGCCTTGTTTGTCGTAAATCTTTGCCCTTATAAAGGCTTAATAAAGTAGGACAAACACTCCCCAGCTACTGGCCAAGGAGGTTGAAGCCGATGGTCGGTCAACACAGTTTTGTACAATGTGGATCCGAGCATTAACGATGTCAAGTACTTGGATACATAGAATCATTACACATAATTTGTGATTTTACTCTGGATATCGATCCTTAATTCGGCCACCAGTGCCCACATTAAGCCTCGGGGGCTACTGGGCTTCGTGCTTATTATTTATAAATATTAAAGGGGCACATCGATCTCCTGATCTGGTGTTGCCACCCGACCAGTAGCTCGGGGGCTACTGCATTGCCTATTCAATGCAGAAAATTCAAAGTGCTCAGTGTTTGGCATGACCGAACTATGGAGAAGCGCGTCTTCCGACAACAATAAGTACGAGTTGGGACTTATCAGGCATCAAGCTAATATATCCCGATGAGTTCTCACAACCCTCTCTCAGGGGCCTGTCCGCCGATCATTATTTCTAATATATTACACTGCTTTTCTATTCCTACGTATGCTGCCAAGCTAGGAGTTGATCCTCAGGCCGGTTTTGCAAATCGACATGAGTCTCAGGGGCTACTAGGATCAGCAGTTTTATGCTTTCCTTCTGGTGCATCTCGGGTTTTAGACCGACACACACCTTGAGGGCTACTGGATATACATATACTGGTTATATATCTCGGTAGAGAATAAATTGCATCAATAAAAAATATTCACAAAAAATCAGCCCGCGATCGGGGTGGTGCACCACCTAGGAAGCAGCCCGGCATAAAGCTCGGGCGCTAGTGGCTGGCTCCATAAAGGGCATTTCCGGCATTAAGCTCGGCTGAATTTGTTCAATCTTTTAAAAGACCGAGGTAGTTTAGGACACCTCGGACGCTGACCATCGTTGGAGCTCCGAAGTGGTCCGGCACAAAGCTCGGATTCGAATGGCTCGTTCCATAGAGAACTTTTCAGCGTTAAACTCGGATAACCTCCTTCAAACTTTTTCAAGCCAAGGTGATCTATGACACCTCGGATATAGTCTGGCGTTGGAGCTCGGCTGCAAAAGATATCTCGAATGCAGTCCGGCGTTGGAGCTCAGATGCAAGAGGACACCGCCGCACAGGAACAACTTCAAACCCGAGGTGTGGCGTAACAAATAATAAGGCATTGATCAAGGCCTAGAACTTAAAGGGGCTCCTCGGATACCCGACGTGTAAACTCTTCGCATTCACTTTGGCGATCCTCAAGATCGAAGATGAGATGATTTGTTGAACCAGTTTTCAAGACCGGCGACTGAAGATGAAGAACGGTTCGGAAGAATCGAGGAGCGTTCCCAACTTGAAGACCGGTTCAGGGGGGCTACTGACGGTGTCCTGGACTAGGGGGTACTCACCAGGTTGTCTCCCAATCAGTTGGATTGGGCCAAGGACCCCCATGGCCGTTTACTCATGGGCCAGTTCAGACAGACGATGTATACACGAGGAAGATTCCACAAGACTTGGTGATCAAGGCAAGGACTCCTCTCCACCGGCGTATTCGACTAGGACTCTTGTTATCCTAGGCCTCTAGTACATTATATAAGCCGAGGCTAGGCTAGTCGATAGAGGATCATGATATTATTCATCATACCCTTAGGTCTTAGACCACAACATATGATCTCGAGGTAGATCAACTCTTGTAATCTGTATATTCATCAAGATCAATCAAGCAGGAAGTACGGTATTACCTCCATTAAGAGGGCCCGAACCTGGGTAAACATCGTGTCCCCTGTCTCCTGTTACCCATCGATCCATGACACACGGCTTGGGACCCCCTGCCCGAGATCTGCCGGTTTTGACACCGACAGCGTTCCTAGAGAAAGCTAAGTTGAAAGATGATGGTAGCAACTACACGGACTGGGTCTGTAACTTGAGGATTATCCTCGTTGCTGCACAGAAGAATTACGTCCTGGAAGCACCGCTAGGTGCAAGACCCACTGCAGGAGCAACGCCAGACGTTGTGAACGCCTGGCAGAGCAAAGCTGATGACTACTCGATAGTTCAGTGTGCCATGCTTTACGGCTTAGAACCGGGACTTCAACGACGTTTTGAACGTCATGGAGCATATGATATGTTCCAGGAGTTGAAGTTAATATTTGAAGCAAATGCCCGGATTGAGTGATATGAAGTCTCCAATAAGTTCTACAGCTGCAAAATGGAGGAGAATAGTTCTGTCAGTGAACATATACTCAAAATATCTGGGTATCATAATCACTTGACTCAACTGGGAGTTAATCTTCCGGTTGATAGTGTCATTGACAGAGTTCTTCAATCACTGCCACCAAGCTACAAAAGCTTTGTGCTGAACTATAATATGGAAGGGGTGGATAAGACAATTCCCGAGCTCTTCGCAATGCTAAAGGCTGCGGAGGTAGAAATCAAGAAGGAGCATCAAGTGTTGATGGTCAACAAGACCACTAGTTTCAAGAAAAAGGGCAAAGGGAAGAAGGGGAACTTCAAGAAGAATGGCAAGCAAGTTGCTGCTCAAATGAAGAAACCCAAGTCTAGACCTAAGCCTGAGACTTAGTGCTTCTACTGCAAAGGGACTGGTCACTGGAAGCGGAACTGCCACAAGTATTTGGCCGATAAGAAGGATGGCAAAGTGAAAGGTATATTTGATATACATGTTATTGATGTGTACCTTACTAATGCTCGTAGTAGCGCCTGTGTATTTGATATTGGTTCTGTTGCTCATATTTGCAACTCGAAATAGGGTCTACGGATTAAGCGAAGATTGGCTAAGGACGAGGTGACGATGCGCGTGGGAAATGGTTCCAAAGTCGATGTGATCGCCGTCGGCACGCTACCTCTACATCTACCTTCGGGATTAGTTTTAGACCTGAATAATTCTTATTTGGTGCCGGCATTAAGCATGAACATTATATTTGGATCTTGTTTGATGCGAGACGGTTATTCATTTAAATCAGAGAATAATGGTTGTTCTATTTATATGAGTAATATCTTTTATGGTCATGCACCCTTGATGAGTGGTCCATTTTTATTGAATCTTGATAGTAGTGATACACATATTCATAGTGTTGAAGCCAAAAGATATTAGTTAAATAATGATAGTGCAACTTATTTGTGGCACTGCCGTTTAGGTCATATTGGTGTAAAGCGCATGAAGAAACTCCATGCTGATGGGCTTTTGGAATCACTTGATTATGAATCACTTGATGCTTGTGAACCATGCCTCATGGGAAAGATCACTAAAACTCCGTTCTCCGGAACAATGGTGCGAGCAACAAACTTATTGGAAATAATACATACTGATGTATGCGGTCCGATGAGTGTTGAGGCTCGCAGCGGGTATTGTTATTTTCTGACCTTCATAGATGATTTGAGCAGATATGGGTATATCTACTTGATGAAACATAAGTCTGAAACATTTGAAAAGTTCAAAGAATTTCAGAGTGAAGTGGAAAATCATCGTAACAAGAAAATTAAGTTTCTACGATCTAATTGTGGAGGTGAAAATTTGAGTTACGAGTTTGGTCTTCATTCGAAACAATGCGGAATACTTTCGCAACTCACGCCACCCGGAACACCACAGCGTAATGGTGTGTCCGAACGTCGTAACTGCACTTTATTAGATATGGTGCGATCTATGATGTCTCTTACTGATTTACAGCTATCGTTTTGGGGTTACGCTTTAGAGACGGCTGCATTCACGTTAAATAGAGCACCATCTAAAATCCGTTGAGACGACACCATATGAACTGTGGTTTGGCAAGAAACCCAAGTTGTCGCTTCTTAAAGTTTGGGGCTGCGATGCTTATGTGAAAAAGCTTCAACCTGATAAGCTCGAACCCAAATCGGAGAAATGTGTCTTCATAGGATACCCAAAGGAGGCTGTTGGGTACACCTTCTTGTTGGGGAACGTAGTAATTTCAGAAAAATTCTACGCACACGCAAGATCATGGTGATGCATAGCAACGAGAGGGGAGAGTGTTGTCCACGTACCCTCGTAGACCGAAAGCGGAAGCGTTAGCACAACGTGGTTGATGTAGTCGTACGTATTCACGATCTGACCGATCAAGTACCAAAAGCACGGCACCTCCGAGTTCAGCACACGTTCAGCCCGATGACGTCCCTCGAACTCTGATCCAGCCGAGTGTTGAGGGAGAGTTTCGTCAGCATGACGGCGTGGTGACGATGATGATGTTCTACCGACGCAGGGCTTCGCCTAAGCACCGCTACGATATTATCGAGGTGGATTATGGTGGAGGGGGGCACCGCACACGGCAAAGAGATCAAGAGATCAATTGTTGTGTCTATGGGGTGCCCCCTGCCCCTGTATATAAAGGAGCAAGGGGGGAGGCGGCCGGCCAAGGAGGAGGGCGCGCCAAGGGGGGGTCCTACTCCCACCGGGAGTAGGACTCCTCCTTTCCTTGTTGGAGTAGGAGAGAAGGAAAGAGGGGGAGAGGGAGAAGGAAAAGGGGGCTGCACCCCTTGTCCAATTCGGACCAGAGGGAGGTGCACGCCTCCTTCCTTTTGGCCTCTCTCCTCTATTCCCGTATGGCCCAATAAGGCCCAATACTTCTCCCCGGCGAATTCCCGTAACTCTCCGTTACTCCGATAAATACCCGAATCACTCGGAACCTTTCCGATGTACGAATATAGTCGTCGAATATATCGACCTTTACGTCTCGACCATTTCGAGACTCCTCGTCATGTCCTTGATCTCATCCGGGACTCCGAACTCCTTCGGTACATCAAAACACATAAACTCATAATATAACTGTCATCTAACTTTAAGCGTGCGGACCCTACGGGTTCGAGAACTATGTAGACATGACCGAGACACGTCTCCGGTCAATAACCAATAGCGGAACCTGGATGCTCATATTGGCTCCCACATATTCTACGAAGATCTTTATCGGTCAGACCGCATAACAACATACGTTGTTCCCTTTGTCATCGGTATGTTACTTGCCCGAGATTCGATCGTCAGTATCTCAATACCTAGTTCAATCTCGTTACCGGCAAGTCTCTTTACTCGTCCTGTAATACATCATCCCTCAACTAGCTCATTAGTTGCAATGCTTGCAAGGCTTATAGTGATGTGCATTACCGAGTGGGCCCAGAGATACCTCCGACAATCGGAGTGACAAATCCTAATCTCGAAATACGCCAACCCAACAAGTACCTTCAGAGACACCTGTAGAGCACCTTTATAATCACCCAGTTACGTTGTGACGTTTGGTAGCACACAAAGTGTTCCTCCGGTAAACGGGAGTTGCATAATCTCATAGTCATAGGAACATGTATAAGTCATGAAGAAAGCAATAGCAACAAACTAAACGATCAAGTGCTAAGCTAACGGAATGGGTCAAGTCAATCACATCATTCTCCTAATGATGTGATACCGTTAATCAAATGACAACTCATGTCTATGGCTAGGAAACATAACCATCTTTGATCAACGAGCTAGTCAAGTAGAGGCATACTAGTGACACTCTGTTTGTCTATGTATTCACACATGTATTATGTTTCCGGTTAATGCAATTCTAGCATGAATAATAAACATTTATCATGATATAAGGAAATAAATAATAACTTTATTATTGCCTCTAGGGCTTATTTCCTTCAGTCTCCCACTTGCACTAGAGTCAATAATCTAGTTCACATCGCCATGTGATTTAACATCAATAGTTCACATCACCATGTGATTAACACCCATAGTTCACATCGTCATGTGACCAACACCCAAAGGGTTTACTAGAGTCAATAATCTAGTTCACATCGCTATGTGATTAACACCCAAAGAGTACTAAGGTGTGATCATGTTTTGCTTGTGAGATAATTTTAGTCAACGGGTCTGTCACATTCAAATCCGTAAGTATTTTGCAAATTTCTATGTCTACAATGCTCTGCACGGAGCTACTCTAGCTAATTGCTGCCACTTTCAATATGTATCTAGACCAAGACTTAGAGTCATCTAGATTAGTGTCAAAACTTGCTTCGACGTAACCCTTTACGACGAACCTTTTGCCACTTCCATAATCGAGAAACATATCCTTATTCCACTAAGGATAATTTTGACCGCTGTCCAGTGATCTACTCCTAGATCACTATTGTACTCCCTTGCCAAAATCAGTGTAGGGTATACAATAGATGTGGTACACAGCATGGCATACTTTATAGAACCTATGGCCGAGGCATAGGGAATGACTTTCATTCTCTTTCTATCTTCTGCCGTGGTCGGGCTTTGAGTCTTACTCAATTTCACACCTTGTAACACAGGCAAGAACTCTTTCTTTGACTGTTCCATTTTGAACTACTTCAAAATCTTGTTAAGGTATGTACTCATTGAAAAAACTTATCAAGCGTCTTGATCTATCTCTATAGATCTTGATGCTCAATATGTAAGGAGCTTCACCGAGGTCTTTCTTTGAAAAACACCTTTCAAACACTCCTTTATGCTTTGCAGAATAATTCTACATTATTTCCGATCAACAATATGTCATTCACATATACTTATCAGAAATTTTGTAGTGCTCCCACTCACTTTCTTGTAAATACGGGCTTCACCGCAAGTCTGTATAAAACTATATCCTTTGATCAACTTATCAAAGCGTATATTCCAACTCCGAGATGCTTGCACCAGTCCATAGATGGATCGCTGGAGCTTGCATATTTTGTTAGCACCTTTAGGATTGACAGAACCTTCTGGTTGCATCATATACAACTCTCTTTTAATAAATCCATTAAGGAATGCAGTTCTGTTTATCCATTTGCCAGATTTCATAAAATACGGCAATTGCTAACATGATTCGGACAGACTTAAGCATAGATACGAGTGAGAAACTCTCATCATAGTCAACACCTTGAACTTGTCAAAAACCTTTTTGCGATAATTCTAGCTTTGTAGATAGTAACACTACTATCAGCGTCCGTCTTCCTCTTGAAGATCCATTTATTTTCTATGGCTCACCAATCATCGGGCAAGTCAATCAAAGTCCATACTTTGTTCTTATACATGGATCCCATCTCAGATCTCATGGCCTTAAACCATTTTGCGGAATCTGGGCTCATCATCGCTTCCTCATAGTTTGTAGGTTCGTCATGGTCAAGTAACATGACCTCCAGAACAGGATTACCGTACCACTCTGGTGCGGATCTTACTCTTGTTTACCTATGAGGTTCGGTAGTAACTTGATCTGAAGTTACATGATCATCATCATTAGCTTCCTCACTAATTGGTGTTGGAGTCACAGGAACATATTTCTGTGATAAACTACTTTCCAATAAGGGAGCAGGTACAATTACCTCATCAAGTTCTACTTTCCTCCCACTCACTTCTTTCGAGAGAAACTCCTTCTCTAGAAAGGATCCATTCTGAGCAACGAATATCTTGCCTTCGGACCTGTGATAGAAGGTGTACCCAACATTTCCTTTTGGGTATCCTATGAAGACGCTCTTCTCCTATTTGGGTTTGAGCTTACCAGGTTGAAACTTTTTCACATAAGCATTGCAACCTCAAACTTTAAGAAACGACAACTTTGGTTTCTTGCCAAACCACAGTTCATACGGTGTCGTCTCAACGGATTTAGATGGTGCCGTTTTAACGTGAATGCAGCTATCTCTAATGCATAACCCCAAAACGATAGTGACAAATCGGTAAGAGACATCATAGATTGTACTATATTCAATAAAGTACGGTTATGACGTTCGGACACACCATTACACTGAGGTGTTCCAGGTGGCGTGTGTAGTGAAACTATTTCACATTGTTTTAACTGAAGGCCAAACTCGTAACTCAAATACTCTTCTCCACGATCAGATCGTAGAAACTTTATTTTCTTGTTACGATGATTTTCCACTTCACTCTAAAATTATATGAACTTTTCAAATGTTTCAGACTTCTGTTTCATTAGATATACCCATATCTGCTCAAATCATCTGTGAAGGTCAGAAAATAATGATACCTGCTACGAGCCTCAATATTCATCGGACCACATACATCAGTATGTATGATTTCCAACAAATTTGTTGCTTGCTCCATTGTTCCGGAGAATGGCATTTTAGTCATCTTGCCCAAGAGGCATGGTTCGCAAGCATCAAGTGATTCATAATCAAGTGATTCCAACAGCCCATCAGCATGGAGTTTCTTCATGCGCTTTACACCAATATGACCTAAACGGCAGTGCCACAAATAAGTTGCACTATCATTATTAACTTTGCATCTTTTGGCTTCAATATTATGAATATGTGTATCACTACGATCGAGATCCAACGAACCATTTTCATTGGGTGTGTAACCATATAAGGTTTTATTCATGTAAACAGAACAACAATTATTCTCTAACTTAAATGCATAACCGTATTGCAATAAACATGATCAAATCATATTCATGCTCAACGCAAACACCAAATAACACTTATTTAGGTTCAACACTAATCCCAAAAGTATAGGGAGTGTGTGATGATGATCTTATAAATCTTGGAACCACTTCCAATACACATCGTCACTTCATCCTTAACTAGTTTCTGTTCATTATGCAACTCCCATTTCGAGTTACTACTCTTTAGCAACTGAACCAGTATCAAATACCAAGGGGTTGCTACGAACACAAGTAAAATACACATCAATAATCTATATATCAAATATACCTTTGTTCACTTTGCCATCCTTCTTATCCACCAAATACTTGGGGCAGTTCCGCTTCCAGTGACCAGTCCCTTTGGAGTAGAAGCACTTAGTCTCAGGCTTAGGTCCAGATTTGGGCTTCTTCACTTGAGCAGCAACTTGCTTGCTGTTCTTCTTGAAGTTCCCCTTCTATCCCTTTGCCCTTTTCTTGAATCTAGTGGTCTTGTTAACCATCAACACTTGATGCTCTTTCTTGATTTCTACCTTCGTCGATTTCAGCATCGCGAAGAGCTCGGGAATTACTTTCGTCATCCCTTGCATACTATAGTTCATCACGAAGTTCTACTAACTTGGTGATGGTGACTAGAGAATGTTGTCAATCACTATTTTATCTAGAATATTAACTCCCACTTGATTCAAGCGATTGTAGTACCCAGACAATCTGAGCACATGCTCACTGCTTGAGCTATTCTCCTCCATCTTTTAGCTATAGAACTTGTTGGAGACTTCATATCTCTCAACTCGGGTATTTTCTTGAAATATTAACTTCAACTCCTGGAACATCTCATATGGTCCATGACGTTCAAAACGTCTTTGAAGTCCCGATTCTAAGCCGTTTAAGCATGGTGCACTAAACTATCAAGTAGTCATCATATTGAGCTAGCCAAAAGTTCATAACGTCTGCATCTGCTCCTGCAATAGGTCTGTCACCTATCGGTGCATCAAGGACATAATTCTTCTGAGCAATGAGGATAATCCTCAGATCACGGATCCAATCCGCATCTTTGCTACTAACATCTTTCAACATAATTTTTCTCTAGGAACATATCAAAAATAAACACAGGGAAGCAACAACGCGAGCTATTGATCTACAACATAATTTGCAAAATACTATCAGGACTAAGTTCATGATAAATTTAAGTTCAATTAATCATATTACTTAAGAACTCCCACTTAGATAGACATCCCTCTAATCCTCTAAGTGATCACGTGATCCATATCAACTAAACCATGTCCGATCATCACGTGAGATGGAGTAGTTTCAACGGTGAACATCACTGTGTTGATCATATCCACTATATGATTCACGCTCGACCTTTCGGTCTTCGTGTTCCGAGGCCATATCTGTTATATGCTAGGCTCGTCAAGCTTAACCTGAGTATTCCGCGTGTGCAACTGTTTTGCACCCGTTGTATTTGAACGTAGAGCCTATCACACCCGATCATCACATGGTGTCTCAGCACGAAGAACTTTCGCAACGGTGCATACTCAGGGAGAACACTTATACTTTGATAATTTAGTGAGGGATCATCTTATAATGCTACCGTCAATCAAAGCAAGATAAGATGCATAAAAGATAAACATCACATGCAATCAATATAAGTGATATGATATGGCCATCATCATCTTGTGCTTGTGATCTCCATCTCTGAAGCACCGTCATGATCACCATCGTCACCGGCGTGACACCTTGATCTCCATCGTAGCATCATTGTCGTCTCGCCAATCTTATGCTTCTATGACTATCGCTACCGCTTAGTGATAAAGTAAAGCATTACAGGGCGATTGCATTGCATACAATAAAGCGACAACCATATGGCTCCTGCCAGTTGCCGATAACTCGGTTACAAAACATGATCATCTCATACAATAAAATTTAGCATCATGCCTTGACCATATCACATCACAACATGCCCTGCAAAAACAAGTTAGACGTCCTCTACTTTGTTGTTGCAAGTTTTACGTGGCTGCTACGGGCTTAGCAAGAACTGTTCTCACCTACGCATCAAAACCACAACGATAGTTTGTCAAGTTGGTTCTTTTTTAACCTTCGCAAGGACCGGGCGTAGCCACACTCGGTTCAACTAAAGTTGGAGAAAATGACACCCGCCAGCCACCTCTGTGCAAAGCACGTCGGAAGAACCAGTCTCGCGTAAGCGTACGCGTAATGTCGGTCTGGGCCGCTTCATCCAACAATACCGCCGAACCAAAGTATGACATGCTAGTAAGCAGTATGACTTATATCGCCCACAACTCACTTGTGTTCTACTCGTGCATATAACATCAACGCATAAAACCAGGCTCGGATGCCACTGTTGGGGAACGTAGTAATTTCAAAAAAATTCTACGCACACGCAAGATCATGGTGATGCATAGCAACGAGAGGGGAGAGTGTTGTCCACGTACCCTCATAGACCGAAAGCGCAAGCGTTAGCACAACGCGGTTGACGTAGTCGTACGTCTTCACGATCCGACCGATCAAGTACCGAAAGCACGGCACCTCCAAGTTCAGCACACGTTCAGCCCGATGACGTCCCTCGAACTCCGATCCAGCCGAGTGTTGAGGGAGAGTTTCGTCAGCATGACGGCGTGGTGACGATGATGATGTTCTACCGACGCAGGGCTTCGCCTAAGCACCGCTACGATATTATCAAGGTGGATTTTGGTGGAGGGGGGCACCGCACATGGCTAAGAGATCAAGAGATCAATTATTGTGTCTATGGGGTGCCCCCCTGCCCCCGTATATAAAGGAGCAAGGGGGGCGGCCGGCCAAGGAGGAGGGCGCGCCAAGGGGGGGTCCTACTCCCACCGGGAGTAGGACTCCTCCTTTCCTTGTTGGAGTAGGAGAGAAGGAAAGAGGGGGAGAGGGAGAAGGAAAAGGGGGCTGCACCCCTTGTCCAATTCGGACCAGAGGGGGGGTGCGCGCCTCCTTCCATTTGGCCTCTCTCCTCTATTCCCGTATGGCCCAATAAGGCCCAATACTTCTCCCCGGCGAATTCCCGTAACTCTCCGGTACTCCGATAAACACCCGAATCACTCGGAACCTTTCCGATGTCCGAATATAGTCGTACAATATATCGATCTTCACGTCTCGACCATTTCGAGACCCCTCGTCATGTCCCTGATCTCATCCGGGACTCCGAACTCCTTCGGTACATCAAAACACATAAACTCATAATATAACCGTCATCTAACTTTAAGCGTGCGGACCCTACGGGTTCGAGAACTATGTAGACATGACCGAGACACGTCTCCGGTCAATAACCAATAGCGGAACCTGGATGCTCATATTGGATCCCACATATTCTACGAAGATCTTTATCGGTCAGACCGCATAACAACATACGTTGTTCCCTTTGTCATCGGTATGTTACTTGCCCGAGATTCGATCGTCGGTATCTCAATAGCTAGTTCAATCTCGTTACCGGCAAGTTTCTTTACTCGTTCCATAATACATCATCCCGCAACTAGCTCATTAGTTGCAATGCTTGCAAGGCTTATAGTGATGTGCATTACCGAGTGGGCCCAGAGATACCTCTCCGACAATCGGAGTGACAAATCCTAATCTCGAAATACGCCAACCCAACAAGTACCTTCGGAGACACCTGTAGAGCACCTTTATAATCACCCAGTTACGTTGTGACGTTTGGTAGCACACAAAGTGTTCCTCCGGTAAACGGGAGTTGCATAATCTCATAGTCATAGGAACATGTATAAGTCATGAAGAAAGCAATAGCAACAAACTAAACGATCAAGTGCTAAGCTAACGGAATGGGTCAAGTCAATCACATCATTCTCCTAATGATGTGATCCCGTTAATCAAATGACAACTCATGTCTATGGCTAGGAAACATAACCATCTTTGATCAACGAGCTAGTCAAGTAGAGGCATACTAGTGACACTCTGTTTGTCTATGTATTCACACATTTATTATGTTTCCCGTTAATACAATTCTAGCATGAATTATAAACATTTATAATTATATAAGGAAATAAATAATAACTTTATTATTGCCTCTAGGGCATATTTCCTTCACTTCTATCACACATCCGAAGGCAAAATATTCGTTGCTAAGAATGGATCCTTTTCAGAGAAGGAGTTTCTCTCGAAAGAAGTGAGTGGGAGGAAAGTAGAACTTGATGAGGTAATTGTACCTACTCCCTCATTGGAAAGTAGTTCATCACAGAAATCAGTTCCAGTGATTCCTACACCAATTAGTGAGGAAGCTAATGATGATGATCATGAAGCTTCTGATCAAGTTACTACCGAACCTCGGTACGGTAATCCTGTTCTGGACGTCATGTTACTTGACCATGACGAACCTACGAACTATGAGGAAGCAATGATGAGCCCAGATTCCGCGAAATGGCTTGAGGCCATGAAATCTGAGATGGGATCCATGTATGAGAACGAAGTGTGGACTTTGGTTGACTTGCCCGATGATCGGCAAGCCATAGAGAATAAATGGATCTTCAAGAAGAAGACCAACGCTGACGGTAGTGTTACTGTCTACAAAGCTCGACTTGTTGCGAAAGGTTTTCGACAAGTTCAAGGAGTTCACTATGATGAGACTTTCTCACCCGTAGCGATGCTTAAGTCTGTCCGAATCATGTTAGCAATTTCCGCATTTTATGATTATGGAATTTGCCAAGTGGATGTCAAAACTGCATTCCTGAATGGATTTCTGGAAGAAGAGTTTTTATATGATGCAACCAGAAGGTTTTATCGATCCAAAGGGTGCTAATAAAGTGTGCAAGCTCCACTGATCCATTTATGGACTGGTGCAAGCCTCTCGGAGTTGGAATAAACGTTTTGATAGTGTGATCAAAGCATATGGTTTTATACAAACTTTTGGAGAAGCCTGTATTTACAAGAAAGTGAATGGGAGCTCTGTAGCATTTCTAATATCATATGTGGATGACATATATTGTTGATTGGAAATGATATAGAATTTCTGGATAGCATAAAAGGATACTTGAATAAGAGTTTTTCTATGAAAGACCTCGGTGAAGCTGCTTACATATTGGGCATCCAGATCTATAGAGATAGATCAAGACACTTAATTGGACTTTCACAAAGCACATACCTTGATAAGATTTTGAAGAAGTTCAAAATGGAACAGTCAAAGAAAGGGTTCTTGCCTGTGTTACAAGGTGCGGAGTTGAGTGAGACTCAATGCCCGACCACTGCAGAAGATAGAGAGAAAATGAAAGTCATTCCCTATGCCTCAGCCATAGGTTCTATCATGTATGCAATGCTGTGTACCAGACCTAATGTGTGCCTTGCTATAACTATAGTAGGGAGGTACCAAAGTAATCCAGGAGTGGATCACTGGACAGCGGTCAAGAACATCCTTAAATACCTGAAAAGGACTAAGGATATGTTTCTCGTTTATGGAGGTGACAAAGAGCTCGTTGTAAATGGTTACGTTGATGCAAGCTTTGACACTGATCCAGATGACTCTAAGTCACAAACCGGATACATATTTATATTGAATGGTGGAGTTGTTAGTTGGTGCAGTTCCAAATAGAGCGTCGTGGCGGGATCTTCGTGTGAAGCGGAGTACATAGCTGCTTCGGAAGCAGCAAATGAAGGATTCTGGATGAAGGAGTTCATATCCGATCTAGGTGTCATACCTACTGCATCGGGTCCAATGAAAATCTTTTGTGACAATAATGGTGCAATTGCCTTGGCAAAGGAATCTAGATTTCACAAGTAGACCAAGCACATCAAGAGACGCTTCAATTCCATCCGCCATCAAGTGTCGGAAGGGGACATAGAGATTTGCAAGATACATACGGATCTGAATGTTGCAGACCCGCTGACTAAGCCTCTCTCACGAGAAAAACATGATTAGCACCAAGACTCCATGGGTGTTAGAATCATTACTGTGTAATCTAGATTATTGACTCTACTGCAAGTGGGAGACTGAAGGAAATGTGCCCTAGAGGCAATAATAAAGTTTTTATTTACATTTCCTTATATCATGATAAATGTTTATTATTCATGCTAGAATTGTATTAACCGGAAACTTAGTACATGTATGAATACATAGACAAATAGAGTGTCCCTAGTATGCCTCTACTTGACTAGACTGTTCATCAAAGATGGTTATGTTTCCTAGCCATAGACATGTGTTGTCATTTGATGAATGGGATCACATCATTAGAGAATGATGTGATGGACAAGACCCATCCGTTAGCTTAGCACTATGATCGTTTAGTTTGTTGCTATTGCTTTCATCATGACTTATACATGTTCCTCTGACTATGAGATTATGAAACTCCCGAATACCGGAGGAACACTTAGTGTGCTATCAAACGTCACAACGTAACTGGGTGATTATAAAGATGCTCTACAGGTGTCTCCGATGGTGTTTGTTGAGTTGGCATAGATCGAGATTAGGATTTGTCACTCCGATTGTGTGAGAGGTATCTCTGGGCCCCCTCGGTAATGCACATCACTATAAGCCTTGCAAGCAATGTGACTAATGAGTTAGTTGTGGGATGATGCATTACGGAACGAGTGAAGAGACTTGCCAGTAACGAGATTGAACTAGGTATGGTGATACCGACGATCGAATCTCGGGCAAGTAACATACCGATGACAAAGGGAACAACGTATGTTGTTATGCAGTTTGACCGATAAAGATCTTCGTAGAATATGTAGGAGACAATATGAGCATCCAGGTTCCGCCATTGGTTATTGACCGGAGATGTGTCTTGGTCATGTCTACATAGTTCTCGAACCCGTAGGGTCCGCACGCTTAACGTTCGATGACGATTCGTATTATGAGTTTATGTGATTTGATGTACCAAAGGTTGTTCGGAGTCCTAGATGTGATCACGGACATGACGAGGAGTCTCAAAATGGTCGAGACATAAATATTGATATATTGGACCATGTTATTCGGACACCGGAAGTGTTCCGGATAGTTTCGGATAAAACCGGAGTGCCGGAGGGTTACCGGAACCACCCCGGGAAGTTATGGGCCTTAGTGGGCTTTAGGCGAGAGAGAGGGCCGCAGCCAAGAGGTGGCGCGCCCCCCAAGGGGAGTCCAAATAGGACTAGGGGAGGGGGGCACGACCCCTCTTTCCCTCTCCCTCTCCCTCTCCTTCCTTCTTCTCCTAGTTGGACTAGGAAAGGGGGGAACCTATTCCTACTTGGAGTAGGATTGCCCCCCTTGGGGCGCGCCCCTTGTGGCCGGCCGGCCTCCTCCTCCCCTCCTTTATATACGGGGGAGGGGGGCACCCCATAGACACACAAGTTGATCTTTAGCTGTGTGCGGTGCCCCCCTCCACAGTTTTACACCTCGGTCATATCGTCATTGTGCTTAGGCGAAGCCCTGCGCCAGTAACTTCATCATCACCGTCACCACACAGTCGTGCTAACGGAACTCTCCCTCGGCCTCAGCTAGATCTCGAGTTCGAGGGACGTCACCGAGCTGAACGTGTGCAGATCGCGGAGGTGCCGTACATTCGGTACTTGGATCGGTTTAATCGCGAAGGCGTTCGACTACATCAACCGCGTTACTAAACGCTTCCGCTTTCGGTCTACGAGGGTACTTGGACACACTCTCCCCGCTCATTGCTATGCTTCTCCTAGATAGATCTTGCGTGATAGTAGGATTTTTTTTGAAATACTATGTTCCTCAACACAACTACCCAAAAGGGACAGAGAGAACCCAACAGATAGTCACATGTCATCATCATCATCATCGTTAGGAGCTCCACTACCACCAGCATCGTCGAGGAAATCAGCCCACTCAGGCCCTGAAGGAAAACCAAAGTCTGAAGGAGGAGACGCCGAAAGACGCTCATCATCACTCACATCTATAGCCCCAGAGTCACGTAGACGAGACTTTGATACGTCTCCAACGTATCTATAATTTTTGATTGTTCCATGCTATTATATTCTCTGTTTTGGATGTTTAATGGGCTTTATTATACACTTTTATATTATTTTTGGGACTAACCTACTAACCCAAGGCCCAGTGCAAATTGCTGTTTTTTTGCCTATTTCAGTGTTTTGCAGAAAAGGAATATCAAACGGAGTCCAAACAGAATGAAACCTTCGGGCGAGTGATTTTTGGAACAAACGTGATCCACGACTTGGAGTGGATGTCAAGAAAAAAACAAGGAGGTCACGAGGCAGGGAGGCGCGCTTGCCCCCTGGGCGCACCCCCCACCCTCGTGGGCCCCTCGTGGCTCCCCTAACCGACTTCCTTCGCCTATATATATACTCATATACCCCGAAAACATCCGAGAGCACCACAAAACCCTATTTCCACCGCCGCAACCTTCTGTACCTGTGAGATCCCATCTTGGGGCTTTTTCGATGCTCCGTTGGAGGGGGAATCGATCACGGAGGGCTTCTACATCAACACCATAGCCTCTCCGATAATGTGTGAGTAGTTTACCTCAGACCTTCGGGTCCATAGTTATTAGCTAGATGGCTTCTTCTCTCTCTTTGGATCTCAATACAAAGTTCTCCTCGATCTTCTTGGAGATCTATTTGATGTAACTCTTTTTGCGGTGTGTTTGTCGAGATCCGATGAATTGTGGGTTTATGATCAAGATTATCTATGAACAATATTTGAATCCCCTCTGAATTCTTTTATGTATGATTTGATATCTTTGCAAGTCTCTTCGAATTATCAGTTTGGTTTGGCCTACTAGATTGATCTTTCTTGCAATGGGAGAAGTGCTTAGCTTTGGGTTCAATCTTGCGTTGCTCGATCCCAGTGACAGAAAGGGAAACGACACGTATTGTATTGTTGCCATCGAGGATAAAAAGATGGGGTTTATATCATATTGCTTGAGTTTATCCCTCTACATCATGTCATCTTACCTAATGCGTTACTCTGTTCTTATGGACTTAATACTCTAGGTGCATGCTGGATAGCGGTCGATGTGTGGAGTAATAGTATTAGATGCATAATCGTTTCGGTCTACTTGTCATGGACGTGATGCCTATATACATGATCATGCCTAGATATTCTCATAACTATGCACTATTCTATCAATTGCTCGACAGTAATTTGTTCACCCACCGTAATATTTATGCTATCTTGAGAGAAGCCACAAGTGAAACCTATGCCCCCCGGGTCTATCTTCCATCATATTAATCTCCCGTCAACTAGCTATTTCTGTCGCTGTTTATTTAGCAATCTTTACTTTTCAATCTATATCATAAGAATACCAAAAATATTTATCTTATTATCTCTATCAGATCTCACTTTTGCAAGTGCCCGTGAAGGGATTGACAACCCCTTTATCGTGTTGGTTGCAAGGTTCTTATTTGTTTGTGTAGGTACGAGGGACTTGCGTGTGGTCTCCTACTGGATTGATACCTTGGTTCTCAGAAACTGAGGGAAATACTTATGCTACTTTGCTGCATCATCCTTTCCTCTTCAAGGGAAAACCAACGCAGTGCTCCAGAGGTAGCAGACTTCAAGGCATTCTTGGAAGTGATCAAGCGAGTGACAACATCATGGTTGTGTGTGCAGTTGAAGGAGAACGCCTTCATCATGGCAGAGTGAGCCTTACCGATATAACGAGCAAAACACCCAAAGGACATAGAGCTGGCAGTAGTAGGATGAGACCTAGCAGCAGACCTACAAACAGGGGCAGACTTGGAGGCACCCTTTGGAGCAAAATCGTTGGCCATGTGAGGAGGAAATCCACTTCTCATGCAGATGAGTGCAGACAAGAGAGAATGGAGCCACAATCTCAATAAGTGCCTGAATGAATGGAGCATGAGGGAAGGCACGCTTATATTGAAAGCTAGCAAGACGTATTTCATGCCATAGGAAATGAGGAACATTGATCTTGCCTTTGGGAGACTCATGGAGGCGAGACATAAGATCAATGCAATAACTATTGCAAGATCCCTTGTCACCCATCTTAGTATAGATGGTACGGATAATACATTGGTAGATGATGTAGTAAGGAGATCTCTAAATAGAAACTTGATTCAGATCCTTCATCTTTTCCTCCTCAGTGTGATCATCAAGCTCCTTAAGAAGATAGCCACAAGCCTCAACGGCTTTTGGTTTGTGATTTGGGTCATCTTTATGGATCTTGAATCCAATGTCCGGAAACCCAAGAGTAGCGACAAACTGAGCATAAGTGGTAGTGAGCTCGGTGTCAGAGGTCATCCAGGTGACGAGACTTGTTAGGAGCAAAGAAGCAAGTGGCATAAAACTGATGGATAGCAGCCTGGTTAAAATCATGCTGAAATGCACATGGAGCAGCAAGACCGGATGACTCAATGAGCTCAATGTCACCCGGGTACTTCACGGGATGTTTCCAAATATGTGGTAAGTCAATGAAGTGGTGCAGAGAGAGACCCTTTGGGAGGACAACAGAGGTTTAGATATCTATCTGAATATTTGTGCGAAAACGTTGACCCAGAGAGTCTTGAACCACCTCAAATTGATCAACATCACGCCGGAACTTAAGATATGCAGGCTTGGGCATGTTGGCGAAATCCTTGAGGACACGCCCATGAAGTTGAGGAGCCTCAAGAGGTATGTGACGACCATATGCATGCGGCTGATCGGGAGGAGGAGCAGGCATGTGGGTGGCCCTTCGAGAACCACGGGGGCTGGACGAGAACACCACTTGTGCACCACGCTCCTCTTCTTCCATCTCTTCTTCATAGTCAGAGCCCTCGGCAGAGGAGGACTCCTCGATCACATGATGTTTCCCCGCATGCTTGCGCGGACGCAGCTCCTCTTGAGAGTCATCAGAACCACCACGACGGGAGGCTGAAAACAAGGGGAGAAGAACATGGACAAATCATAGTGAGCCCTTAGCACGAACGGAGACGGAGACGATGAAAATTGGAACCGAAAGGACATAAATTACCGCGAGCAGAGGTACCCCCGGCATCCTTGCGAGCGTTGTGCTTGATTTTCACCATCGAGGGATGAACCTCACCTAAGAGATTATCCAAGAGAGGAAAAAATGGGATCACTACCGTGTACACGAACGAGTGACGGAGACAAGAGAAAAATGAGGAACCAGGCAGGAGGGGTACCAGATCAGGACGAGGGGCGACCGAGAGGAGGCAGGGGGCGCGTGGCCAAACGGCTCCCCTAGCGACGACGAGGGAGAAATCACCCCCTGGTGGCGCGGTGGCGGATACAGTCGCAGGGTGGGGGGGAAAGGATAGGGCAAACCACCCAGACAGCCCGACCTCGAAGAATTTATATGGGCCGCAAACGTCATCGGACGACCGACAGAGGTCGGACGTCCGGGCACTGGTGGACGTGCTAGGCGACGGCCGACCGAAGAATCTCGGGCGTCCGAGACTTGGGGAGTAATTTGGTCTATGCACGAATTCTGCACAACAAACCGGACATCCGAGTGACGCCGGACGGCCGAAAGCTGTGACTCATCGGATGTCCGAAAACCGTCGGACGACCGTGGGCAAAAAGGTTTGACAGACAACACATAGAAATGTCTAGATGAACCAAAATACAAGAATGGGTAAATGACAAAATTATATGGGCAATCAGTCATGAAAGATACCACATGATGAGCAACTAGACACACATGTTATGAACCCCAAGCATGATTGGACATCCCCTCCTTTGAGGAGAGTCGGTGACCAAAGGCCACCGTGTGTGAGTATAAGTGTCGTGATGCCGCGAAGATATTGTCCTTGGGCTCAATGACACTACTCCATCATTTAAAGTACCGTAGTTCGAAGAACATGATAACTTTGAGAGTGTTTGTTCTTTTTATGCATTATATAGGGTGAGAGTACTCATGAGTTTAGTGTCCCCCCCTAAACATATGCCTACATCTAAACAAGACATGAAGTAAATGCATGGATGGGTACTAGATTTCACATAATGTTGTCTAGCTCCAAGATACCAAGTTCACGCCTAAGTTGACAAAACCTTGCTTCATCCAATGGCTTGGTGAAAATGTCCGCAAGTTGCATATCTGTACCAACATGAGCAATATCAATGTCACCCTTCTCCACATGATCTCTATAGAAATGATACCTAACATCAATGTGCTTGGTGCGAGAATGATCTTGGGATTCTCAGCAATATTGATGGCACTTTCATTATCACATAGAAGAGGCACATTTCTATAGGTGATACCATAATCCTTCAAAGTTTGCCTCATCCATAGTAATTGAGTTGCATAACTGGCGGTTGCAATGTATTTGGCTTTGGCGGTGGAGAGGGCAACACAATTTTGTTTCTTCGAGGACCAACTTACCAAGGAGCGACCAAGAAATTGACATGCACCGGAGGTGGACTTCCGTCCCTCTTTGTCTCCCGCCCAATCCGCATGCGTGTACTCAATGAGATCAAACTTAGCATCCTTGGGGTACCATAGACCCAACTTTGGGGTGTGAACAAGGTATCTAAGAATATGCTTAACCGCCTTATGATGACTTTCCCTAGGGGAAGCTTGAAATCTAGCACACATGCATACACTAAACATGATGTCTGGTCTAGATGCACAAAGATAGAGTAATGAACCAATCATAGAGTGGTAAATAGATGGGTCAAAAGGGATATCATTTGTGTCTTCAGTGAGTACATTTTTTGTTGGCATGGGTGTCTTATATGGACTAGCATTAGACATGCCAAACTTCTCTAGAATATCCTTGAGGTATTTTGCTTGAGACAAGGAAATTCCTTCTTGAAATTGTTGAATTTGGAATCCGAGAAAGAACTTCAAGTCAGCATTGAGTGACATTTCAAAATTCTTGGTCATGGAGGTCGCAAATTTCTTGCACAAATGAATGTTAGGAGAACCAAAAATGATGTCGTCCACATAGATTTGGCATAGGATCAAATCACCCTTGTCCCTCTTAGTAAAAAGAGTGGGATCGATCACCCCTCTCACAAAACCATCGTCGAGTAGAAACTTCTTAAGATGATCATACCAAGCACGAGGTCCTTGTTTGAGGCCATACAAAGCCTTATGAAGTTTATACACATAGTCTTTGTTATCGGGATCAACGAACCCAGGTGGTTGTGATACATATACTTCCTCTTGTAGAGGACCGTTAAGGAAAGAACTCTTCACATCCATTTGATGTAATGTAAAACAATTGAAAGCATCATAGGCAGGTAAGATGCGAATAGATTCAAGACCGGAAACGGGAGCAAAGGTCTCACCAAAGTCCAAACCTTCAACTTGTGAGTACCCTTGTGCCACTAACCTTGCCTTGTTGCGGATGATTATACCATTCTCATCTTGCTTGTTCTTGAAAATACATTTTGTTCCAATGACATTGTGTTCCGTAGTTGGTCTGTTGACTAATGACCACACTTGGTTGCACTTAAAACTATTCAAATCTTTTTGCATAGCAACGAGCCAATCATTGTCCATCAATGCATCTTGTACCTTGAGTGGCTCAACACTAGAGACAAACGAGAAATGAGCACAAAAGTTTGTCAATTGTTTACGAGTGACTCTACCTTCCGATATGCCGATAAGAATTTTATCAACATCAACACGACCGGCCACTCGAGGCATGATGGAGGTTAGGGTTTCGCGAGGTTCAACTTCATGTCCATCATCCACATCCTCAACATATGGATCATTTATGTGTGGTGGAAGATCTTCTTCTTCATATTGCATTTGTTGAGGTTCATCATCAATGAATAAACTTTCTTGTTCTTTCTCTTGGTGATGAACTTGTTCTTGAATATGATCATGATGAGGGACTTGATCATCTTCTTATACTTGAACTATGGGCATCAATTGAGCAATAGGATCTTGTGGTTGTATGGGTGTCACGACCGGTTTTTCAATAAAATAATTATTGAGAAACCAATCCCTGTTACGGACCAGCGAGGAAGAATTCCTTCTCACTGATAGACAATACATTGGTCACAGAAGAAAAAGTACCAGGAGTACTAAATATAATACAAAGTTGAGCAGAGACTGCCCAACAATTTATTACATACACGCCGATAAAACAACGCGGCGGATCGGGTGGCAAACTACTAACTCACGATAAAAAAAACGGTGGTGGAAATATCATCGCGAAGCGAGTGACATGATTCCAGAATACTACAACTCTTCGAGCGTCGGAGTGAGGCTCGAGAAGACTTATTGCGGGTGGCGGAAGCGTAAACGATACAAGTGACCAATATCCGGGATCGCGCAGGACTGACTGGGACTCCTCTAGGCATCGGACGCGCTATCAAACTCTTCATCCAAGAGATCGCCTTCGTCAACATCTGGCCAAATCAACAAGCCAGGTGAGTACTATGAAAGTACTCGCAAGACAGTTCGGTCATAAGGTATAACAAATGCAAACATGAAGCACATGAATAAGTTAACCAGTGCGATCAGACACAGAGATAATAAATACTGGGTGCCAAGCGAGGGTCTGAATGACGCCTCGAGCGGAAACTGCAGAATAGTAATACTGGTGCCAAACGAGTGTCTGAAAGACTCCTCAAGAGGAAAATGCGGAATAATAATACAGGTGCCAAACGAGTGTCTGAAAGACTCCTCGAGAGGAAAATGCGGAATAATAATACAGGTGCCAAACGAGTGTCTGAAAGACTCCTCAAGAGGAAAATGCGGAATAATAATACAGGTGCCAAACGAGTGTCTGAAAGACTCCTCGAGCGGAAAATGCAGAATAATAATGCCACAGTCGGGCGTCGGGGCGACACCACATAAAGGGCTTATAACAGAAAGTAAAGACAGTGCATGCCGCAGTCGGACGTCTGAGCGACATCACATAAAGGGCTTATATCGAAGGTGAGAAACGAGTACACGCCACAGTCGGACGTCTGCGCGACGTCACATAAAGGGCTTATATCACAACTCATTAATACAATAGCTCGGAGACATAAATTATCACAAGCATGAGACACAAAATAGAGTTAGTCCATCAACTGGAATAACAATAAATCTGAGATTTTACCGCTTGAGCTTGTTCACCGGGGGCAAGATTTTCACACGGATAGATTTGGATGTAAAGTCTACATTACTGATCATGGGTACGATGATTTGGAAAGAATTGACTCTGCAGAGTTTGTACTTAACCACAGCCAACGGATTTCAGTAGTCACGGGGACTAGTTCCATCTACGGTGTTCTGGAAGGAACACGTCTAACCAGTACACACCCAATTTAACCATCCGAAGCCAGGGATCACCCTCGGCAACATTCAGGAAAAACCCTGAGTCGGGGAGGCTACAACCTCGCGTAGCATGGGATCAAATTTCTATACGCGCGCTATAAGGGGGTGCCCCCCTCTCGGTCCCAACCGGAAACACCCATGCCCCCTGACCGGATGACTGGCTTTAATCCTGGGCAAGGTACCATCATCCCGGCCTCTCTGTTTGGTGTGTACACGGAAAGAGGTTACCAACTTACTAAACCGCATCCTTGGCAATGAGACATGTGGTAGCACGGAAAGGGGAAAGGACGATAACACGGCTCCAACCATGTTAACGTCGGAAAAGTCGGATGACACAAGGCTGGCATGCTACAACAGTACCACCTTGCTGCCCTTCATGTCACCACATGATTAGGCCACCTCTCATCAGAGGTCATCGCAACTTTGGAACATGCGGGAAAAGATCGATAACGTGGCTCCAACCACGTTAACATCGAAGAAAGTCGGATGATGCAAGGCTGGCATGCTACAACAGTACCACCTTGCTGCCCTTCATGTCACTACATGATTAGGCCACCTCTCATCAGAGGTCATCGCAACTTCGGAACAACCGGGTCGTTGCCTTACAAGCAATGAGGTACTTATCGACACTCACATGCCACGCACAAACTTTCACATGAACATGCAAAACATCTTCCATATCAAATGTTCAAACATGCTTGCCTGGTTCGGAGAAGTCGGAGTCTAGCTCGGCGAAGTTCGCGGCTCCGTCCCCTCTCCTGGAACCTACGGCAATCACGAAACGGGGTACTAACGTGAAAACCAACACATGCACAGAAACTTTGCCAAATATTTTTCAAATAAATCCCATTAAAAACTAGACAAAATTTGGAGATTGACAGAAAAAGAATCACTCAAAAATACCTTTTCATTAAAAAGTTATAAAGGTTTCTGTCCAGGGACCTTTCTGTAATGAAACAGAAAAGTTCCAGGGTTTTAACTGAGAAAACAGAAAACGCTTCGGCTGGGAATGCGCAAGCGCAAGGAGAAAATGTATTTTGCCCGAAGGCGCCAACAGAAAACGGTTCGGGGAAATAAAACAGAGGCTGACACGCCGGGCTCGCATGTCAGGTTTGAAAGCTCGCCGGCGCCCGAAGACGGCGGTGGACGCCGGCGTCGAACCACGGCGAGTTAGGAGAAACGGAGGGTACCAAGAGCTTCAGTGTCTTCTTCCGCGTCGGTGGGTGGTGGACTCGTCCAACGGAGAGCACCACGTCGACGGCGACACTATCTCCGGCGGACGGCGGTTCGGGTGAGGTTGGGGAACTCCGGTGGAGGGCTGCAAAGTACGAATTGAGGCGCGGGTCAGAACGGGTGATGCAAGGAGAAGCTACTGGCAAGAGAATGGAGGCTGCGGAGCACACACGGGGGCGAATCGGGCTGGATCCCGTGGCGGGTCGCGGCGGTCGGAGTTGAGGAAGGAGACCTCCTCGGGGCTCTTCCAGTGGCTAGGCCTGCTCTAGGGGAAGTGTAGGGCTGGTGGGTGCTCGAGTTGAAGCTCGGGGCCCCTATTTATAGGCAGATCGACGGGGTGGCCGTGAACGGAGAATCTCCGGTGAGCGATTACGGCGGAGCAGTGGGTTGGCAGGGGGTTTGAGCGGTCGAGCAGCATCAGTGGATGTTACTGGACTCGATTTGCAGCTGAACGGGGTTGGTCTTGGCGTAATGGCTTCTGTCCACGGTGAGGTGACCGCACGGGCTCAACGGCGGCAGAGAGCGCGCTCCGCGCCCTGGGGTTCACGACGAGAGCGGCAGCGCATTCGGGGGAGTGGACGGCCACGCGGCGGGCTCCGGTGGTTTGGGCGGCGCTGGGTGGAGTCGGCGGCGCCGTGTGTCCCGCTGGCGTCCGCAAAGCCGCCGCCGGCGTCGATTACGGGGCGGCGCACCTTCTGCTGCTCGTCGCCGACACCCGCAAGATGCCAGGCACTTGTGCGGTGCAGGAACGAGAGGGCGAGGACGAGGAGCAAGGCGACGCGAGGGTACTGGCGAGATCGACGCCCGTTTCTGAAGAAAACGACAGCAGCCACTTGCCTGAACTCTGAACTTACTGAATCTTGACAGTGACCAAGCATTGCAGGTGTTCGATAGTAGGTTTTGGTAAAGAGATAAATTTTTCTGGAGCTGTAACTTGGTGAGATGATCACTCAAAGCACCCAGGGGCTGCATGAATTTACTTGGAATTTTTAGAGAAAGTTTTGAATGAATTTCACCAAATTTGGCAAATCTGGTCCAAACTTGCAGCTGATGTAGTTTGAAATTTTTGAACTAGAGACCAGTGGATCTTCATGGTTCCAGGTTGAGGGTTCAAAGGACTAGGAGGGGAAAAAGGTTTGGTGGTAAAAATCAAAACAGAAAAAGGAGTTCCTTTGTAAATCTCCAAGTGCTATAAGAGAAGACCGAAATTTATTTGAATAGAATTTGAATGGAAATGATCACATGAGGAGGTTCAACTTGCTGGATTTGATGCAAATCATGATCCAGAGGTGAGGGAAGGGTTAGGAGAGAGGATTTGCACTTATGCCATGGCAAGAAGGAATAGTTGAAAGTGGCAAAGTACTTTCCAAAAGCCATAGTGCAAATTCAAGAAAAGGTTTTCAAAAGTTATTCTCTCAAATGAAAAACATTTTGTCTTGAGCCCAAATGAAGAGCAAGAACTCCCCAGGTCAAAGGCAGATCTTGGGTGAATTCAAATAAAAATTTTGCCATAAAGAAAAATATTTGAGAGTGAGAGTTTTCTTGAAGAAATTTTTTTTTAAATCACTCCCTTCAAGTCAAATAAAATCTTTTGAAAAATCCAAATAAAAACTTGGGTGTCACAACACCTACCCCCTTAGGAAAAATCTCGTCCTCGAGATTTCTGCTGATCCTCAAATAGATATGGATACTCTGCTCGGAGGAAATCTTCCCTGTCCCATGTGGCTTCATCCTCAGTGTGGTTGCTCCACTGGACCCTGAAGAATTTTGTTGTTTTCTGACGGGTCCTCCGTTCAGACTCTTCTAAAATCTTTACTGGCCTTTCTCTGTAGGTGAGATCTGGTTGCATATCAATGTCCTCATGAGGTACATGTTTCTCCGGGTTACTCACACATTTCCTCAACTGCGAGACGTGGAATACGTCATGGACGTCTGACAGCTCCTTGGGGAGGTCTAGTTGGTAGGCTACTGTGCCTCTTCGTGCCTTTACACAAAATGGTCCAATAAATCTTGGGGCTAGTTTCCCCTTTATTTTGAACCATTGCAGACCCCTCATAGGAGATACTCGGAGGTATACGGAATCACCAGGTTCAAAGCTGACCTCACGATGCTTCTGATCATAGTAGCTCTTTTGTCGGCTCTGTGCTGTCTTGAGTCTGTCCCTGATTTGTTTAACTTTTTCCTCGGCCTCCTTAAGCATATCTGGGCCGAAGATACGGCTGTCACCTATTTCTGACCAATTCAATGGGGTACGACACCTCCGTCCGTACAATGCTTCAAAGGGTGCCATTTGCAAACTGGTTTGGTAACTGTTGTTGTACGCAAATTCGGCATACGGCAAACTCTCTTCCCAACTGGATCCATAGGTGAGCACACAGGCTCTTAGCATATCCTCTAGGATTTGGTTTACACGTTCTGTTTGTCCATCTGTCTGAGGGTGGTATGCTGTACTGAAAGCTAGTTGCGTGCCCAGAGCTTGTTGTAGGTGATCCCAAAATTTGGAGACGAATTGGGTGCCTCGGTCTGATATTATAGTCTTTGGGACTCCGTGCAAGCAAACTATACGGGAGAGATAGAGTTTTGCCAGTCTTTGTGTGGAGTAGGTAGTCTTCACGGGAATGAAGTGAGCAACCTTGGTTAGTCGGTCTGTGATGACCCAGATGGCGTCATTCCCACGCTGTGATCGGGGTAATCCGACAATGAAGTCCATTCCGATTTCATCCCATTTCCACTCCGGTATCCTGTTAGGCTGGAGTAGCCCTGCTGGCTTTTGATGCTCGGCCTTGATACGCTGACATGAATCGCAACAAGCAATGAATGTGGCTATATCTCTTTTCATACCGTGCCACCAAAATCTTTCCTGGATGTCCTTGTACATTTTGGTTCCTCCAGGATGGATCGAGTATGGGGCGGTGTGGCTTTCCGTCAAGATCTGTTGCTTGAGTTCCTCAATGTTAGGTACGCAAAGTCTGTTTCGGTACCACAATGTTCCTTCACTGTCTGTGACGAACTCTGAAGTCTTACTAGTATTCATTTTCTTCTTTATGCCTTCGATACTGGGGTGTCCCTGTTGAGCCTTCTTGATTTGTTCCACTAGGGTGGGTTGTATCTCCAGGTTCGATATGGTGCCCTCAGAGACTAACATCATGTTGAGCCGAGTGAACTCTCGCTGAAACTCAGGCCTCAAGTTTTGCTGACCGTCACTGTCCGGGCTGGGGTTTTGACTAAGGGCATCGGCCACTACATTTGCTTTTCCTGGGTGGTAGTGGATGCCGACGTCATAGTCTTTGACCAGTTCCAACCAGCGTCGTTGGCGTAAATTCAGCTCTGGCTATGTGAAGATATATTTGAGGCTCTTATGGTCCGTATATATTTCACAACGATTTCCCAACAGAAAGTGCCTCCACTCCTTGAGTGCATGTATGACTGCTGCTAGTTCCAAGTCATGTGTTGGGTAATTTTCCTCATGTTTTCGCAGTTGCCTGGAGGCATATGCGACAACTTTGCCATCCTGCATTAGCACACATCCGAGACCTTTTCGGGACGCGTCACAATACACCTCAAAGCTCTTGTGTATGTCTGGTACGGTTAAGACTGGTGCGGTTGTTAGCTTCTTCTTGAGTTCTTGGAAGCTCTGCTCACATGCTTCCGTCCATACGAATTTCTTGTCCTTCTTGAGTAACTGTGTTATAGGTTTTGCCACAATGGAGAATCCTTCAATAAATCTCCTGTAATATCCGGCCATTCCTAGGAAACTCCGTACATCTGTGACGTTGGCGGGCGGTTTCCAGTCCAGTATGGCCTTGACCTTTTCTGGGTCTACGGCTACGCCTTCTTGGTTCAGTATATGGCCTAAGAAACCAACTTGTCTTAGCCAAAATTCGCATTTGCTAAACTTGGCGTACAACTGATGCTTCCTCAATTCTCCCAAAACCACTCTGAGGTGCTCAGCATGCTCTTCGGGTGTCCTTGAGTAAACCAGAATATCGTCAATGAATACCACCACAAATTTGTCCATGAATTTCATGAACACTTTGTTCATGAGGTGGACGAAAAATGCGGGGGCGTTTGTTAGACCAAAAGGCATCACTGTGAACTCGTATAACCCATATCTGGAAGTGAATGTTGTCTTGGGGATATCCTCTGTTCGTACCTTCAGTTGATGGTATCCTGATCTCAAATCAATCTTTGAAAATACTTTAGCTTGTGCGAGCTGGTCAAACAAATCATTTATCCGTGGCATCGGATATTTGTTTTTGATGGTGACCATATTGAGGGCTCGATAGTCTATGCACAGCCTTAAAGTCCCATCCTTTTTTTGGCGAACAACACAGGCGAACCCCAAGGTGAGGAGCTGGCTCGAATAAATCCTTTGTCCAATAATTCTTTTATCTGCTTCTTTAACTCCACCAATTCTGAGGGTGCCATTCTATATGGCTTCTTATAAATGGGAGCGGTGCCCGGTGCTAGTTCGATGCTGAATTCGATCTCTCGGTCTGGTGGCATGCCTGGTAGTTCTTCCGGGAACACATCAGGGAACTCGCATACCACTGGCACTTTTCTTAATTCTGCGATGTCCATCTTGTTCAGTTTTGGTTTCTGTGATCGTGGCCTTTCTTGAGCGGAAACTCTTATAGTCTTGCCGTGATGGTGAGTGAGAATCATTGTCCGATTGAAACAGTCGATGAATCCTTTGTTGGTGGTCAACCAGTCCATTCCTAAAATGACATCCAGTCCTTTACTTTCCAACACGATGAGATTCGCGTGGAATGGTAGTCCTTCGAACTCAATGACCACTCCTTGGCAGTAACCCTGAGCAATTTGCTTATTTCCGGGGGACTTGATGATCATAGATTTTTCCAAGGGGAGTATCGGAAAACCATGTTGCGAAACAAAACTCTTCGAAACGAACGAATGGGAAGCTCCAGAATCAAACAAAACCGTGGCAGGTACTGTGTTGACAGGGAACGTACCGAGCACGATGTCTGGGGCATTCTGCGCTTCTTCCCTGGTCACATGGTTCAGGTGACCCTTCCTGTGGTTGCTGCTGGGGTTGAAGTTGTTGCGCTTGGGGGCTGGATTGTTCCCACCATTGTTTGGCTTGGGTACCGAGTCTCTTGGTTTCGGGCACTGTTTAGCATAATGCCCTTGCTGACCACAAGCATAGCAGGTGACCCCTGGACGGTATGTCAACTCCTTGTCTCTGGCATGAAACTGTCCGACGGGCCTTGGCTCAGTAGTCGTGGATCTCCTTGTGTCTGTCCTTGGGACCTCAGTCTTGCCTCGGTTGCTGCGGGTAAGAGTCGTCTTGTCCCTCTTCCGCTTGCGGATATCTTCCAGACTACGGCGCTCATTCTCCAGGGTGATGGCCTTGTCCACCAGCGTCTTAAAATCCGGAAAGGTGTGTACAATCAGTTGGCATCTTAATGCTGGTGCCAGGCCGTCCAGGAATTTTTCCATCTTCTTGTTTTCTGTCATGTGCTCGTCGTAGGCATAACGAGACAGTTGGGTAAACTGGCCGTTGTATTCTGTGACGGTCATGCCTCTTTGCTTCAGGTCATCAAACTCTCTCTTCTTGATCTTTAGGATGCTCCTGGGAATGTGTGCCCCACGGAAGCCTTCCTTGAATTCTTCCCAGGTGATGTTGTGTTCCCTGGGGTGCATGTGTAGGAAGTTTTCCCACCATGCTGCGGCTGCTCCAGTAAGGTAGTGTGGTGCATAAAGCACCTTCTCATGATCTGAGCATTGAGCGATAATCAGTTTCCTTTCAATCTCGCGAAGCCAATCATCGGCTTCCAGTGGCCTGTCGGTGTGAGCAAAAGTTGAGGGGCGAGTCTTCTGCAACTCGGATAACTTGGAATGTGGTTGATAGTGTTCACGGTGGTTTCCCATGTTAATGACATGGTTCATCATCTCTTGGTGTTGTTGCTGACTTTGCTCGGAGAGACGGCATACTTGAGACAGTGCTGCTTCGCTGTCTTGTTGGCTGGACTGACCCTGAGTGAAAGTGTTGCTGGTCTGTGTCCCGTAAACCTCTTCTGGCTGATTGGGCATAGAGCGAGTCCAAGGGCGAGACATTTTTCCAGTCTGGGGTATCATTTGCAAAACCCATGAGAAAAACTGTGTAGCACGAGGAAACCCTTGCAAAGGCAACACAAATGATTTTTTCATGGAGGAGAAGTGCTTAACATAAAACTTTCATGCGAAAAGAAAACACACGATACAGCACTCAGGATGCGCGTACACAATCCTGACATGTTATTAAAAACTAGCGTACTACTCCGGAAGGCAGCAAACACACCAATACAAACTAGCGTACAGATAAAAACAACACATCATACAAGCAGGCATAACACGCGGCTACTCGGTGCTCTCAGTCGGAGATGGTGAAGATATCCTTCCCCTAGCCGAGGGCAAGGCTCAGCGATCCAGGAGAATCAACCTCCTCCTCTCTAGCTGGCTCCTGGCGTGCGACGCTGCGCTGCGGTGATGGTGCGGGGGCGACTGGTGGTAGAGCGCGTGCGGCAGGCGGTGCGGCTCTGACTGGAGTAGGAGCGATGACTCGGTCGAACTCCTCAGTGGTAGGCAGACGGCGAGCAGTGGCCAAAACGGCCGGTGCATACGAGGCTAAAGATGAGACGAATGTCAGAGGCGGCGCCGTGTGGAGAAGCTCCTTCCTGCTGGCAGGACCGCCCGGGACTAAGTCCATGCGGGCAGCCACAAGATCATCTACGAGGTTGTCGAAAGACTCCTCCAGAGCCTTGAGATACTCCACAACCATCTCGATGGCTTCATCTCGCTCTCCCCGATGGCAGGCGAACGCATAGTGGCTGGTGTAAGGCACATGGCATGGGAGGTAGCGGTAGCGACGAGTCTTTATCGTAGGAAGGATGTCCCGAAGGCGAGCTATCGCCTCACGGGCAGCCATCTGCATGGCATGCCTCTCCGTAGGCATGGCCCTTCCCACAAAATGGAAGTGGCGTGCAGCTGAACGTCCTCCCTTGAACTGCACCACAGCCTGGTGCATAGACACGTCGTCACTGAGCTTGTGCTGATAGAGGGTGAACTCCGGGCGAGCTGCTGGCCCGATCGCGAGCTTGGTGATGGAGACGAGGAGCTTGACAAACCCCTCGGGCACGTTGGTGAACACTCGATTCTCACAGCTGTTGCCAGCCATCTACAAAAGTAGGCAAAAATTCTGAGTAGTCATGTCATAAATTTTATGATGACCAACAGAAAATAGCTACAATTGCAAAATGCTGAAGAAGCACAAAAGACGCTAATCACTGATTAGCGGTCGCACCTAGTGGTTTTCTACAGTCAGCCTGGCTCTGATACCAAGCTTGTCACGACCGGTTTTTCAATAAAATAATTATTGAGAAACCAATCCCTGTTACGGACCAGCGAGGAAGAATTCCTTCTCACTGATAGACAATACATTGGTCACAGAAGAAAAAGTACCAGGAGTACTATATATAATACAAAGTTGAGCAGAGACTGCCCAACAATTTATTACATACACGCCGATAAAACAACGCGGCGGATCGGGTGGCAAACTACTAACTCACGATAAAAAAAATGGTGGTGGAAATATCATCGCGAAGCGAGTGACATGATTCCAGAATACTACAACTCTTCGAGCGTCGGAGTGAGGCTCGAGAAGACTTATCGCGGGTGGCGGAAGCGTAAACGATACAAGTGACCAATATCCGGGATCGCGCAGGACTGACTGGGACTCCTCTAGGCATCGGACGCGCTATCAAACTCTTCATCCAAGAGATCGCCTTCGTCAACATCTGGCCAAATCAACAAGCCAGGTGAGTACTATGAAAGTACTCGCAAGACAGTTCGGTCATAAGGTATAACAAATGCAAACATGAAGCACATGAATAAGTTAACTAGTGCGATCAGACACAGAGATAATAAATACTGGGTGCCAAGCGAGGGTCTGAATGACGCCTCGAGCGGAAACTGTAGAATAGTAATACTGGTGCCAAACGAGTGTCTGAAAGACTCCTCGAGAGGAAAATGTGGAATAATAATAATACAGGTGCCAAACGAGTGTCTGAAAGACTCCTCGAGAGGAAAATGCGGAATAATAATACCACAGTCGGGCGTCGGGGCGACACCACATAAAGGGCTTATAACAGAAAGTAAAGACAGTGCATGCCGCAGTCGGACGTCTGAGCGACATCACATAAAGGGCTTATATCGAAGGTGAGAAACGAGTACACGGCACAGTCGGACGTCTGCGCGACGTCACATAAAGGGCTTATATCACAACTCATTAATACAATAGCTCGGAGACATAAATTATCACAAGCATGAGACACAAAATAAAGTTAGTCCATCAACTGGAATAACAATAAATCTGAGATTTTACCGCTTGAGCTTCTTCACCGGGGGCAAGATTTTCACACGGATAGATTTGGATGTAAAGTCTACATTACTGATCATGGGTACGATGATTTGGAAAGAATTGACTCTGCAGAGTTTGTACTTAACCACAGCCAACGGATTTCAGTAGTCACGGGGACTAGTTCCGTCTACGGTGTTCTGGAAGGAACACGTCTAACCAGTACACACCCAATTTAACCATCCGAAGCCAGGGATCACCCTCGGCAACATTCAGGAAAAACCCTGAGTCGGGGAGGCTACAACCTCGCGTAGCATGGGATCAAATTTCTATACGCGCGCTATAAGGGGGTGCCCCCCTCTCGGTCCCAACCAGAAACACCCATGCCCCCTGACCGGATGACTGGCTTTAATCATGGGCCAAGGTACCATCATCCCGGCCTCTCTGTTTGGTGTGTACACGGAAAGAGGTTACCAACTTACTAAACCGCATCCCTGGCAATGAGACATGTGGTAGCACGGAAAGGGGAAAGGACGATAACACGGCTCCAACCATGTTAACGTCGGAAAAGTCGGATGACACAAGGCTGGCATGCTACAACAGTACCACCTTGCTGCCCTTCATGTCACCACATGATTAGGCCACCTCTCATCAGAGGTCATCGCAACTTTGGAACATGCGGGAAAAGATCGATAACGTGGCTCCAACCAAGTTAACGTCGAAGAAAGTCGGATGACGCAAGGCTGGCATGCTACAACAGTACCACCTTGCTGCCCTTCATGTCACTACATGATTAGGCCACCTCTCATCAGAGGTCATCGCAACTTCGGAACAACCGGGTCGTTGCCTTACAAGCAACGAGGTACTTATCGACACTCACATGCCACGCACAAACTTTCACATGAACATGCAAAACATCTGCCATATCAAATGTTCAAACATGCTTGCCTGGTTCGGAGAAGTCAGAGTCTAGCTCGGCGAAGTTCGCGGCTCCGTCCCCTCTCCTGGAACCTACGGCAATCACGAAACGGGGTACTAACGTGAAAACCAACACATGCACAGAAACTTTGCCAAATATTTTTCAAATAAATCCCATAAAAACTAGACAAAATTTGGAGATTGACAGAAAAAGAATCACTCAAAAATACCTTTTCATTAAAAAGTTATAAAGGTTTCTGTCCAGGGACCTTTCTGTAATGAAACAGAAAAGTTCCAGGGTTTTAACTGAGAAAACAGAAAACGCTTCGGCTGGGAATGCGCAAGCGCAAGGAGAAAACGTATTTTGCCCGAAGGCGCCAACAGAAAACGGTTCGGGGAAATAAAACAGAGGCTGACACGCGGGGCCCGCATGTCAGGTTTGAAAGCTCGCCGGCGCCCGAAGACGGCGGTGGACGCCGGCGTCAAGCCACGGCGAGTTAGGAGAAACGGAGGGTACCAAGAGCTTCAGTGTCTTCTTCCGCGTCGGTGGGTGGTGGACTCGTCCAACGGGGAGCACCACGTCGACGGCGACACTATCTCCTGCGGACGGCGGTTCGGGTGAGGTTGGGGAACTCCGGTGGAGGGCTGCAAAGTACGAATTGAGGCGCGGGTCAGAACGGGTGATGCAAGGAGAAGCTACTGGCAAGAGAATGGAGGCTGCGGAGCACACACGGGGGCGAATCGGGCTGGATCCCGTGGCGGGTCGCGGCGGCCGGAGTTGAGGAAGGAGACCTCCTCGGGGCTCTTCCAGTGGCTAGGCCTGCTCTAGGGGAAGTGTAGGGCTGGTGGGTGCTCGAGTTGAAGCTCGGGGCCCCTATTTATAGGCAGATCGACGGGGTGGCCGTGAACGGAGAATCTCCGGCGAGCGATTACGGCGGAGCAGTGGGTTGGCAGGGGGTTTGAGCGGTCGAGCAGCATCAGTGGATGTTACTGGACTCGATTTGCAGCTGAACGGGGTTGGTCTTGGCGTAATGGCGTCTGTCCACGGTGAGGTGACCGCACGGGCTCAACGGCGGCAGAGAGCGCGCTCCGCGCCCTGGGGTTCACGACGAGAGCGGCAGCGCATTCGGGGGAGTGGACGGCCATGCGGCGGGCTCCGGTGGTTTGGGCGGCGCTGGGTGGAGTCGGCGGCACCGTGTCTCCCGCTGGAGTCCGCAAAGCCGCCGCCGGCGTCGATCACGGGGCGGCGCACCTTCTGCTGCTCGTCGCCGACGCCCGCAAGATGCCAGGCACTCGTGCGGTGCAAGAACGAGAGGGCGAGGACGAGGAGCAAGGCGACGCGAGGGTACTGGCGAGATCGACGCCCGTTTCTGAAGAAAACGACAGCAGCCACTTGCCTGAACTCTGAACTTACTGAATCTTGACAGTGACCAAGCATTGCAGGTGTTCGACAGTAGGTTTTGGTAAAGAGATAAATTTTTCTGGAGCTGTAACTTGGTGAGATGATCACTCAAAGCACCCAGGGGCTGCATGAATTTACTTGGAATTTTTGGAGAAACTTTTGAATGAATTTCACCAAATTTGGCAAATCTGGTCCAAACTTGCAGCTGATGTAGTTTGAAATTTTTGAACTGGAGACCAGTGGATCTTCATGGTTCCAGGTTGAGGGTTCAAAGGACTAGGAGGGGAAAAAGGTTTGGTGGTAAAAATCAAAACAGAAAAAGGAGTTCCTTTGTAAATCTCCAAGTGCTATAAGAGAAGACAGAAATTTATTTGAATAGAATTTGAATGGAAATGATCACATGAGGAGGTTCAACTTGCTGGATTTGATGCAAATCATGATCCAGAGGTGAGGGAAGGGTTAGGAGAGAGGATTTGCACTTATGCCATGGCAAGAAGGAATAGTTGAAAGTGGCAAAGTACTTTCCAAAAGCCATAGTGCAAATTCAAGAAAAGGTTTTCAAAAGTTATTCTCTCAAATGAAAAACATTTTGTCTTGAGCCCAAATGAAGAGCAAGAACTTCCCAGGTCAAAGGCAGATCTTGGGTGAATTCAAATAAAAATTTTGCCATAAAGAAAAATATTTGAGAGTGAGAGTTCTCTTGAAGAATTTTTTTTTTAAATCACTCCCTTCAAGTCAAATAAAATCTTTTGAAAAATCCAAATAAAAACTTGGGTGTCACAATGGGTGTTGAAGTGGTTTGATGATGTGTGAAGCTTCCATCTTCTTCTTCATCATCATGAGGTTCTTGTTCCATTGGAGGAAGTGCACCAACACCCATGGTCAAAATATCTTGAGAAGAATTTTCTTCACCTACATCACTTTGATAAACTTGCTCCCCATGGGAGCCATCAAACACGACGTCACAAGTTTCTACAACACATCCATTGGATTTGTTGTAGACTCTGTAGGCGTGAGAGTTTGATCCATAGCCAACAAATATGCCCTCAGTTGTTTTGGATTGAAATTTTCCTAACCATTCTCTTTTGTTGAGGATGAAACATTTCCACCCCAATACACGAAAGTACTTGACATTTGGCTTGTTCCTGGTTAGGAGCTCATATGGAGCCTTTTCCAAAATTGTGCGGAGGAAGAGCCGGTTTGATGCATGGCATGCGGTGTTGACAACCTCGGCCCAAAAACTATGTGGCGACTTGTATTCATCTAACATGGACCTTTCCATCTCCACAAGTGTACTGTTCTTCCTTTCGGCAACACCATTTTGTTGAGGCGTGTATGGTGCGGAATATTGATGCTCAATCCCTTCATCACTAAGAAATCCTTCCAGGGTGTAGTTCTTGAACTTGGAGCCATTATCACTTCTTATTGCCAAGATTTCTTTGTCAAACTTGCGTTGTGTTTGCTTGGCAAAATCAATGAAGGTGATCTTCGTCTCGTCCTTGGACATGAGGAAAAACACCCATGTATATCTTGAGTAATCATCAACAATGACAAGTCCATACTTTTTCCCACCAAGACTATCCCATGAAGGAGGCCCAAAAAGATCCACATGAAGGAGCTCCAAAGGCCTTGAAGTAGACACGATATTCTGGGTGGGTGCTTTGATTGATGTTGCTTCCCGGCTATGCATGCACTACACACACGGTCTTTCTCAAAAGAGACATTGGTTAGTCCAAGGATGTGATTACCCTTTAAGAGATCTTGAAGATTTCTCATGCCGACATGGTCTAGCCGGCGATGCCATAGCCACCCCTTGTCGGCCTTGGCCATTAGAAAAGTTACATGGAATGTGCTCTCTTTCGAGAAATCAACCATGCAAAGGTTGCCATCCAACTCTCCAACAAAGGCCACTTTGAGAGTATCTCTCTCAAATACTTTCACATCCGTTAGTCCAAAGAGTGTATCATAACCAACAGAAGCCAGTTGGCGAATTGAAAGCAAATGATATTTAAGGGATTGAACAAGCATGACATTTGCAAGAGACATGTCATTTGTGATAGCCACCTTGCCCAACCCGAGTACCTGTCCTTTTGATCCTCCACCAAACTTAATGCTCATAAATGGTTGAATACCTTCCATGAAATCGTAGAGCAATTTGCTATCTCCGGTCATATGATTGGTACATCCACTATCGATCACCCATTTTACTCCACCAGAGAAAGAAATCTACACACAATTATGACTTTCTTAGAGGCACCCTTTTTTCAATGGGACCTCTCAAGTTAGTCACAAGTGTCTTAGGGGCCCAAATAGCATAAAACCGGAATGCATTTCGAGGACCAACAAATTTTGCATAAACTTCTCCATCCTTAGTTTTACAAAGTACATAGGATGGAGGCATGAACTCTTTTGGCTTGTTGAGAGTGGGCATGACCCTAGTGGCCTTCCCACTCACAACCTTACCTCTCTCCTTGTGGCCTTCTCGTACAAACTTTTCTTTCAGAGGAGTGGTGCACTTTTGAGAGGACGTCTTCTTCTTGCTTGTGCTTGGGTCAAACCCGAGCCCCTCTTTGGCAAAAACCTCATTGTGTTGGCTCAATACCTCATTAAGGTTCTTTTGTCCTTGAGCACATGTCATGAGACCTTTCTCGAGTTGAGCCTTGAGAAAGCGATTCTTCTCAAGAATAGATGCTAGGTCACCACGAGAGTTAGTAGTACAAGCATCAACATTAATAATAGGAGAAGAGTAAGCCTTGGCTAGAGTTTCAAGATAGGTAAGCTTGAGCGTCTCAAAACTCTTTGTAAGAAGAGTGAGCTCTTCTTCCTTAGTCTTGAGGGACACGGATAGAAGCTCACAATCCTTAGAGAGAGATGCATGAGACTTCACAAGCTTACTTTTATCATTCAACAACTCCTCGCAAGAGTCCTTAGCCTTTTTCAAGGAGGCAAGTTCTTTAGCATGAACATCAATGTTTGCACCAATTTTCATGCATAGTTCATCATTTTGTGCTTCCTCATATTGGACTTTCCGCTCAAGGATTTCATATTTTTCCTTTTCCTCGGTGACGAGGGTTTCGAGTTCCTTAATGGTGATGGTGTGCTTACTCACCATCTCTATAAGCATACGAAACATTGTGAGCTTCTTTCCTTTGAGGGAGCACATGAACTTATTTAGTTTAGCAAGCATAGGATCATGTATGTCATCATCATCAAACTATCCTCCGCATCAAGATACTCATCACTAGGAGTAGAAGGAGTGAAGAGAGGAGGGTTTGATCGTGGGGTTACCTTGACCTTGTTAGGAGAGTTTTGGTCCTCTCCATCTCCTACCACGGCCTTTGCCATTAGGCACTTGTGAGCGTTGCCCTTGTAGTCTTTCATATAGTTGTAGGTGACAACATCACCACTCTTGTTGACTAGCCTCAAGGTGTTTTGAGAATCTTGAGCTACTCCGGCAACACCACTAACATCATCCGGATCGGAATCTTCATGAGCAACCATTGCTTTCCCATCTCTCTTCTTGAGCTTGGAGTTCAACGGATTTGGCAACTTCTTCTTGGGAAAGGTCTTGGAAAACCTTGCTTTATCTTCTCTCTTCTCATAAGGGCAATCATTGGAGAAGTGGTTGGTTTCTTCACAGTTATAGCATTTTCTCACTTTCTTCTTCTGGAATCTTCCCTTGAATTTTCCCGCGCTAAAATTCTTGACAAAAAGGGCAATGTCTTCATATGAAAGGCTCTCATCGGAGTCAATCTCATCACCATCATACATGCTTGGCCTTCAATGCAAGATTGATTTTTGATGTTGAGGTACCATGCATGGCAAGATGTTTTGTAGCATTTGCCTTTGACTCTTCAAATAGTTGTAAAGTGGATATGATGTCATCCGGAGTCATTTCCTTGAATCCATGGTGTTGTCTTATGTCCCACACCATTTGGTGATGATATGGAGCAAGAGCATGAAGCAACTTGTCCACGAGAAATCGCTTAGTCAAGTTGAATCCATCTTTTATCTTCTCACAATCACAAGACTCGATGTCGGCGGTGAGAGTCATGAGACGCTCGAGGAGCTGCTTGGGGGATTCACCTTTCTCCATACAAAAGTTTTGCAATTGACCCTTGGCAATTTCATATTGAGCAAGCCGGAGAGTGGAGGTACCGGCCTTGGTCCTCACAATGCTATCCCACAATTCCTTGTCACTTGTGATGTGTATGTATGGTCTCCTTTGCTTATCATTCATTCCTTTTCTTATGCACATGATTGCGGTGTCGTTGAGATGCTCGTCATAAGTTTCTCTTGGAGTGAGATTCTTTGGGTCAACAGGGTTGTAGCCATCCTCCATAATGTCCAACATTTCATCATTGGCGTACCTAAGATGGTTCTGCACACCAACTCTCCACAAAGCAAAAGTGGAACTGTCATCAAGCAAAGGAGGTTTTCCTCCAGGATTATACTTAGGTTTCTCAACCTGAGGTCTAGCATATAGCCATGGAACACTAGTTTGATCATTACTAGGAGGTTGTTGGCCAAGTGAAGGAGTAGGCACGGTTGGCCTCGAGGCCGCACCACCCGAAAGTGGCGCGAGCATCGTGGTTAATGTGGCTAGCCTCATTTGGACCAAGGTCTCAAGAGAAGCATCATGCTCCTCCGTTTGCTTAGCAAGGGCCTGTTCGAGATCCTCATGAGTGAAAGACTTGTCTTTCGAAGAAGCATTGCCCTTCTCCTTCGGATCTGCAACAAGGGGTGTCCCATCGGGGTTCATCTTGCTCTAGGGCGGTTAAGCCACAAGAATAGAGCACGAGGCTCTCATACCAATTGAAAGGATCGAGATGGACCTAGAGGGGGGTGAATAGGTACAATTACAAATTTTAATTATTTACTTAGCAATTTTAGGCAATAATGTGGAATATGAAATTGAGCCTAACAATTGCAAGCATGATGCTAAGAGCTAAGCAAGGTGAACGAGTAACACAAGTACGAGAGTAAGCAAGAACAATATGATATAAGTAAAGCCTAAGAGATAAGTAACCACAAGTAGGAAGTTAGGGTTAGGGATAACCGCAACTCCGAGAGACGAGGATGTATGCCGATGTTCACTTCCTTGGAGGGAAGCTACGTCACCGTTAGAGAGGTGGACGTTACCACGAAGGCACACCAACGCCACGAAGGCTCACCATATTCTCCCTTTGAGACAACACTACGAAGGCATTTCTCAACCACTAGTGGTAGACCTTGGGGTGGTCTCCAAACCCTGACAAACTTTCCGGGGGTAATCACAATGGTCGATTCCTCCATGAATGACTCCTACCGCCTAGGAGTCTCCAACCTCCAAGAGTAACAAGAACGATGGGGAAAAGCTCAAGACTTGCTCAAATCACAAATTCCTTTGGTGCCAAGAAGGGGAAAGAGTGGATCTATCACTTGGGTGGACAACTTCTCTCAAATGCTCTCAAATCCCTTAGGGATCTAAGATTTGGTGTAGGCGAGTGAGAGAGAGAGAGTGAAAAGTGTTCTTGAGTATGTTTGAAGTGAATGGTCAACGCTCACATGGGATGGGAGAGAGATATTTATAGTATGCCTCAATAAGTGGCTGTTGGGACCAAAACAGCACTGCAGTATTAGACGTCCGATACACAACGGACGACCGAAGGCTTGGCAGTTACCAGACGTCCGACAGGGACCGAACGTCCGATGTTTTGGCACGGTATAGAAGGTACCGGACGACCGGAGGATCCCGGACGTCTGATGTTTTGGTTCGGTAGAGAAAGTACCGGACATCCGATGGACGCTGGACAACCGATGTTTTGGCTCTGTAGAAAAGGTACCGGACGACCGAAGAATACCGGACGTCCGACAGAGATGAAGATCAGACAAAGAGTTTTTAGAAGAAGATTTTGAGCAAGACTCTCACAAGACCCCATGTTCCCCACTTAATAGTGCGGGATCCCTATACTCAAGAACAAGCATAAAAAAGGTGGCTATGCCAGTAGACTTGTTTCTTTGTTCTTGAGGAAGATAAATATTTTCGAAGTCATAATCCACACACACATGATCCCGAGGGGACTAAAACCTGAGATATACTTGACAAACTTTGTTAGTCCCCTGTGAGTACATTGTCATCAACATCAAAATAAGATTAAGGGCATGATTGCACTTTCAACCCTAGTGCTACAAAAATCATCCACAAATCCTAACGCTTCCCCTCCAACTTCTCGTCTGACCCTACCAGTAATGAACCCTAAACGCAATGCTCCGCTTTCTCTAAGCCGTCCAGACGACCCCATTGATCCCACTCCTCTTAGCACCACACCCACATTAACAATCACGCGGTGACATGAATAAGGCTGCCCCATTTCCACTATCCACACCAATAGGATTTTCTTTCTTTTTTTTCTGTTTTTTGTTTTTTGTTTGGTTTTCATATTTCTTTGCTAGTTTTCTTTTTTTTTTGGCTTTATACTTTGATTTGTTTCTATTTTTCTTTGGTTTCTCTTTGTGTATTTCATGGGTTTCAACGATTTTATTTTATTTCTCATTTTCCTTTCTTTTTTCTTCGGTTTTTTGTTTCTTTCTTGGTTTTCAATTTTTTTTGTTTTCTCCATTTCTTCATCGTTTTCACTGTTTTTCATCCTTTTTGCACTTGTTTCTTCAGTTTTATTTTTTGTTTTATTTTTTTCTCTAGTTTCTTTTAAATTTTTCATTATTTTATTGCTTTTCTTTATTTCTTTTTGTTTTTCATTCTACATTTTTCGTATATGTCAAGAACAATTTTCCATTACATGCTTAACTTTTTTTAATACATGGTTAACATTTTTTCTATACACTTTTATGAAAACTGAAATTCTTGATTAACATTACCATAATAAAATATTAACATTTTTTAATACATGGTCAAAAAATTTAAAATACAAAATTAACAATTTAAACATTTTAGAATGCTTGATTAACATTTTTAAAATACAAAATTAACATTTTTATTACATGGTCAACATTTTTTCTATACGCATTCAACACTTTCCAAATGCTTGATTAAACTTTTTAAAATGTAATAGTTTCATACATGGTCAACTATTTCTCTATATACATTTAATAGTTTTCAAATGCTTGATTAACATATTTTGAATACAACTTTAACATTTTTTGAATAGAATAAAAGTTTAACTTTTTTAATACATGGTCAACATTTTTTATATACACATTTCATATATTTCGAATGCTTGATTATATTTTTTGAAATACTTTTTAAATATCTTTTCCAATGCTTGATCTACATTTTTTAAATACATGATCAACTTTTTTCACACACATTATCTATTTTTTATGCATTTTTCGCATATATGAGAAACATTTTCTCTATACATATTTAGCATTTTCGCAATGCTTGGTAATAATTTTTCTAATGTTTTATGTAAAGTGATTTTTTTAAACGGAAGTAAAAACTGACAAA